>NW_022436942.1:71289590-71356980 GCF_009761245.1 Sapajus apella
AAAAAAAAAAAAAAAAGAAAGAAAAAGATTGACCTCTCTTTCCTCCCAACTACAGTAAAATCTGGCCATAGCCCCAGGCAATACAAAAGGGTAACTGACACCAGGCTGTGGTGTCTGGAAGGCAGTTGGGGGTGGTGGGGACAGGGGCAACCTACTCTCTACTATCTAAAGAGAGCTGCTGCTGCTGAACCCTAGAAGATGTGCATGCCTGGGGTATCTGGATAATTAGATTTCTTCCCAGAAAAGGGAGAAAGTTGGAGAAAGTGGTAGGCCCTCAGTTTTTTAAATGCCAACAAATAATTTAAAAATAATTGTTCAGGCCAGGTGTGGTGGCTCATGCCCGTAAGCCCAGCACTTTGGGAGGCCAAGGCAGGAGGGTCAGTTGAGGTCAGGAGTTTGAGACTGGCCTAGGCAACAGAGTGAGACCCTGTCTCTACACATTTTTTTGTTTGAGACAAGGTCTTGCTCTGCCCCATAATCTCAGCTCACTGCAACCTCAACCCTCCCAGACTCAAGCAGTCCCCCTACCTCAGCCTCCCAAGTAGGAGGGACTACCAGTGTGTGCCACCATGCCTAGCTAATGTTTTTATTTTTTGTAGACAAAAAATAAAACATGGGGTTCTGCCGTGTTTCCCAAGCTGGTCTTAAATTCCTGAGGTCAAGTGATCTGCCTGCCTCAGCCTCCGAAAGTGCTGTGATTACAGGTGTGAGTCACCGCCCCTGGCCTAAAAACTTTTTACATATTAAAAAATAATGTTGCCGGGCACGGTGGCTCACGCCTGTAATCCCAGCACTTTGGGAGGCCGAGGCGGGTGGATCACAAGGTCAAGAGATCGAGACCATCCTGGTCAACATGGTGAAACCCCGTCTCTACTAAAACTACAAAAAATCAGCTGGGCATGGTGGCGTGTGCCTGTAATCCCAGCGACTTAGGAGACTGAGGCAGGAGAATTGCCTGAACCCGGGAGGAGGAGGTTGCGGTGAGCCGAGATCGCGCCATTGCACTCCAGCCTGGGTAACAAGAGCGAAACTCTGTCTCAAAAAAAAAAAAATTCAAAATGTTGTTTTAGGTAATTGTTCAACTCCCTGGAATGTGAGGCTGAGGGCTGTGATGACCTCAGGACTCCCCCTGAGCTTTCAGTGCTGGAGTTGGGGAAGTTGCAGGCAAATTAATCCCACAGCAGGATCAGGGGCAGCCTGAAACCTAAGCCCTGCTCCTCCTGGAGTTCCCTGCCTGCCTCTGTGCCCGCTATGGGCAACTGTGACCCACACCCTGCTGCCCTGGTGGGTGATGTGTCCATCATGGCTATGGCGGCTCCTGGGCTGCAGCTGGGGTCTGGTTTCCCGCTAAGGCTGAAGTAAGGAACCATCATGTCTGGGCTGACACCTCAGGCTGCACGCTCCTCGCAGAAACAGCACCTGTGAGCTGGACATACACAGCCCACAGCCCCGGGTAAAGAGATGTATTTGTAGAATGTTCCCCTCAATGTGGCTTCAAATGCTTTTTAATTCATTCAATAAAAACATCATGAAAGTCATGAATCTAGTGCTGTCCATCCTGGCGGCTTCCGAGGCTGGTCTCTGGGAGGATGAGGGTCAGAAGCAGGCTGGGGTGGAGAGCTCATTTCTTGCCCTTGCCTTTCTCCTTGCCCTTCTCCTTGTCCTTTGCTTTGCCCTTGCCCCGTTTCTTCCTGGATCTGAGCAGGGAGCGCACCAGGTAGCCCTTCCATACGGCCTGGATAAGTGTGGCCGCCCGCACCATGTGCACCATCTCCTGCTCTGCCTCCATCCTTTTCTTGGAGTTGATCTCCTGCTCTTCCCGGATCTGCACAAACTCCTCCACCAGCACTTGGTGCTTCCGCTTCAGCTCCTCCAGCGTGATCTTCTCCTCCCTGTGAACAGCTTCCAGATCCTCGAACTCCTCCTTCGGAGAGGGGTGGGACTGGGGTCACCACCCTCCTCCCCAAGACCCTCCCACCCTTCCCAAATGGGCTTCTGCTCCAGCGATGCCCCTAAGCTAAGCTGTTCAGCATCTTGGTCCCAATGAGATGGATGGGGAGAGGGGATGGGCTCCATCCTACCTCTAGGAAGGACCTGACTAAAATAATTTCAGGAACAGGAAAAGAACACGGGCTCGTGAGTTGGGCAGACTTAAGTCCCAGCTTTGCCACACCTCAACTGACTTCACCTTTTTTCCTCATCTGAAACATGGGGACGATTCCAAACCCAGGGGCTGTTTCTAGGATGAAATGACCCATTGGACACAATGTACTGGACATCGTGCCAGGCACACAGTGGGGACACAAGAAATGGAAGCTGCTGCCCTAAAGCAGCCTGTTATACAAAACACCAAAGTAGAAGGCGCTTTCTCAGGCTTCAAAGAGAGCCCCAGAGTTCTTCCTCATGTCTAACTGCAGCCTCTCCTGCTGTCATTTACACCTGTTTTCCTTCCTTCCACTGATGTTTTCCCAGCATCTACAATAAGCAGAGTACCACCAGAGGACACAGAGCTGGGTGGATAAGGTCCCTGCCTGCAACCAACCCACAAGCCTCATGGGGCCCAGAGAAATGAGAGCCCCAGCCTACGAAGCTGCCCTCTCCGGGCCCTGATTGTTGCACAGGACAAGTCTCTGACTTGCCCTTAAGAGCACACCTGGCTTTGGCTCACTCCAGCTCATGTTACCTCCAGTGGTCCCCCGGCCTCCCTGGCCCCTAGGTCGGAGCCATGGGCCACCAATGTTATCCCATGGCTGGGTGAAGGGCTTGGGGGTGTCTCGATTTGAAGGTTACCACCCCCTGGGCACTTCCTCCAGGCCGGCCAGACCCTGTACGGGGCACACACACTTGCAGCCATGAAGTCTCACTGAATCCCCACCATGGTCCCAAGATGGGAACTATTGCCTCTGCTGATCAGATGCAGAAACAGCTCGGGAAGGTCAAGTCCCTTGCTTAAGGCCACACAGCTGGCATATCTCAGATGCTCAATAAAAACTGGCTGAGTGACTGACGCGGTGGAGGCAGGCTCCCATCTAAGCCTGCAGGGAGGAGGCCCAGACTGGGCGGAGCCCAGCCAGAGGACTATGGGATGTGGACACTAGATGGAGCCACAATCATTAGGCCCAGTGTCAGGGCTTTCTCCTAGCCAATCACTTTCTTTTTTTTTTTTTTTTTTTTAAAAGAGACGGGGTCTTCCTCGGTTGCCCGGGCTGGTCTTGAACTCCTCAGCTCAAGCGAACTTCTGACCTCGGCCTCCCAATGTGCTAGGATTACAGGTGTGAGCCACTACACCTGGCCTTGCAGCTTCTGGCTCTTTTCTTTCCCACCTCTTGCTCTGCCCCAGGCGGGACAAACCCTTTAAACAAAGGGAGGTACTCTCCCCAGAGACGCTCAGAAGTTTGCCCCCTCTGTTGACCATTCCAAGGCTGCTCCTCCCATTCCTCCCATCCCTAGAGGGTCTTGGAAAAAGCATGCGAGAGAGACTTATTCAGTGACAAATACCTGCTTCTCACCCATCTCGGTATCATATTTCTGGATCCAGTTCTCGATTTCTGTTTCCACTTTATATTTCTTCTAGAAAAGATTCAATTCGTCATTGTTTGATGGAATAATACGAACAATCAACAGCACCGAGCACCCTCTGCATCACTGTGGCAGGTGCTTTACATGCCTCACCTATTGAACCCGCACAAGGAGGTTCCCTTTTCTCCATTTCACAGGTGAGGAAACTGAGGCTCAGACATGCTATCTCACTTGCCCAAGGTGATAGAGCTAATGTGTGGCAGAGCCTGAATTTGAAGCCAGCAGCCTGGTTCCAGGACATCCTAGGCAGACAAAGGAGCAGGTGCAAAGGCCCTGAGGTAGGAACAAGCTTGTGCTATTTAAAGGACAGAAATCGGCCCGGTGTGATGACTCACACCTGTAATCCCAGCACTTTGGGAGGCTGAGTCAGGCAGATCATTTGAGGCCAGGAGTTTGAGACTAGCGTGGCTCCCAATATGGCAAAACCCCATCTCTACTAAAAATACAAATATTAGCTGGGCATGGTGGTGCACAACTGTAATCCCAGCTACTCGGGAGGCTGAGGCAGGAGAATCACTTGAACCCAGGAGGTGGAGGTTGCAGTGATCTGTGATCACACCACCACAGGCTAGCCTGGGTGACAGAGGGAGACTGTCTCAAAAAAAGAAATAGAAAAAAATTAAAGGACAGAAATTGAGCCAGTGTGGCTAGAAGGGAGGGGCCAGGAGGGAAGTGGACCCCAACAAGGTCCCAGGGAAAGGCTGTGTCACAGAGGGAGTGTCAGCAAGAGGAGGCTGTATTCTCAGGGGAGGCTGAGGCAAAGCCACTGGGTGATGTAGTGGAGGGACATGATCTAACCCTGCTTGTAAAAGATTATTGCCACCAGAAAAAACAATGAAGCACTGATCCATGCTACAACATGGCTGAACCTTGAAAACATGGTGCTAAGTGAAAGATGGCAGATGCAAAGGCCATGGAGGATTCCATTCATACGAAGTGTCCAGAATAAATGAATCCACAGAGACAGAAAGCACGTTAGTGATTGCCAGGGACAGGGGAAGAAGGGAATAGGGAGTAACTTCTTAACAGATATGGAGTTTTATTTTGAGGTGACAATGTTTTGGAACTGGATAGAAGTGGTGGAAGTGGGGGCTGTGAAGATACTAAATGCCACTGAATTGTTCACTTTAAAATGGTTTTATACTATGTTGTTTCACCTAAATTAAAAATAAACAGGCTGGCCACAGTGGCTCACACTTGTAATCCCAACCTTTTGGGAGGCCAAATGGGAGAATTGCTTGAGGCCGCAAGTTCTAGACCAGCCTGGGCAACATAGCAAAACCCTGTCTCCACAAAAAATAACGATAATTTTTTTTTTTGAGACGGAGTTTCGCTCTTGTTACCCAGGCTGGAGTGCAATGGCGCGATCTTGGCTCACCGCAACCTCCGCCTCCTGAGTTCGGGCAATTCTCCTGCCTCAGCCTCCTGAGTAGCTGGGATTACAGGCACGCGCCACCACGCCCAGCTGATTTTTGTATTTTTAGTAGAGACGGGGTTTCACCATGTTGACCAGGATGATCTCGATCTCTTGACCTCGTGATCCACCCGCCTCGGCCTCCCAAAGTGCTGGGATTACAGGCGTGAGCCACCGCGCCCGGCATAACGATAATTTTTAATTAGCCAGATGTGGTGGTGTGCACCAGTATTCCCAGCTACTCATGAGGGCTGAGATGGGAGGATCACTTGAACCCAGGATTTGGAGGCTGAAGTGAGCTTTGATCACTCCATTGCACTCTGGTTTGGGTGACAGAGTGAGACTCTGTCTCTTGAAAAAAAAAAAAAAATCAGCCCATTAATTCTACAGAGCAAGAGCGCTTAGCTTGGGCGCCATGGGTAGGCCGGCTTCAGGGGGCCTGGGCTCCCCGGGGAACTGTCTACCAGGATGTGTATGTGCATCTGTGCCTTCTTTCTGGGGGAGAGGCCAAAGGCTTCCATCAGATGCTCTAGAGTGTGACACTAAGAGACTGGGGACAAGTATTAGAAAGGGTGCCTTTTACGAGGAAAAAGATTTGGAAGTTGGATGTGTGCTAGGCCTGGGTCTTAGATGAGGTGATAAAGGAGAAGGCAAATGGAGATAAGACTTTTTTTTTTTTTTTTTTTAAAGAAACAAGGTTTCACTCTGTTGCCCTGGCTGGAGTGCAGTGGAGTGGTCATAGTTCACTGCAGCCTCCAAACTCCTGGGCTAAAACAATTCTCTTGCCTCAGCCTGCCAAGTAGCTGGGACTATAGGCACACACCATAGCGCCTGACTAATTTATCTTTTATTTTTTGTACAGACAGGGTCTTGTTGTTGCCCAGGCTGGAGTGTAGTGGTGCGATCACAACTCACTGCAGCCTCAGCCTCCCAAAGTGTTGGGATTGCAGGCATGAGCCACCTTACCCAGCCAGAAATGATATTTATTGAACACCTACTACGCACCAGCTCTCTCACTACCATCCCATGTAACAACCATGAAGACCAATGTTAGCATTTTCGTTTCCGAGGTATGAAATTGGCAGCTGGGTGGGAGTTGTGTAATTTCCCTGAGCTCCACGTACTACTTCTTTATTCCTTTGCACGGCACCAGCCTCCGATGATGTGGGTATCATCCTTGTGGGGTCTGAAGAGTTGAGGAACTTGCCTAGGGCCACAAAGCTGGCACGCAGCAACGCTGGGACAGGGTCCCAGTTTCTCTGTCCCCCATCCCCAGGCCTGTGTGCTGCCCCTCCTGCCTCCCAGGGGACACTGGCTTAGGTTTGGGCCTTCCCTGCTCTTGTGCTCTTCCCCTCCACCAAGCTGCTTCCTGAGTAGCTGGTGCAGCCCTGCCCTGCCCTGCCCTGCCCAAGACTGCTGGACCTCCAGGAGTGACGGTACAGTCCCACCCCTCCCCTGCCCCAGGGACCCCACTGGCCCATCCTCCGTGCTTCCCCTGGCACCTTCCTCAGCGCCTGCTCCGCCTCCCGGTTCTCCATGACCAGGCTGAAAACCTGTGACTGCAGCTGCAGGATCTCCTGCTGGATCTTGGCCACCCTGGCCTGCGACGCGCGGAAGTCGGCCCTCTGCTGCTTCTCGGCCTCCTGCTTAGTGCGAAGGAGGCTGTTTTCTGAGAACTTGAGCACCTGGTGCAAGTGGTTTTTCAGTTCTTGGATCACAAAGTTCTCCTTTTCCATCTGAGCCAGGAAGAGAAAGGGCTCCGTTAATACCTCCATGCCCAGCCGGGCACAGTGGCTCATGCCTGTAATCCCAATACTTTGGGAGGCTGAGGTGGGTGGATCACCTGAGGTCAGGAGTTTGAGACCAGCCTGGCCAACATGATGAAATCCTGTCTCTACTAAAAATACAAAAATTAGCTGGGCGTGGTGGTGAGCGCCTGTAAGCCCAGCTACTCAGGAGGTTGAGAGGAGATTCGCTTGAACATGGGAAGTGGAGGTTGCAGTGAGTAGAGATCACACCACTGCACTCCAGCCTGGGTGACAGAGTGAGATTCTATCTCAGAAAAAAACACGTCCATGCCCACTGACAGTCACCAGAGGGTGGCACCACTGTACCCTCCCTTGGGGCCGGGCATGCCACATGTGTTATCTCTTTAATCATAACCCCAACCCCACAACGGAGGTCAGGGATAGCCTGATTACAGACAAGAAAACTGAGGCTCAAGGAGGTGGCTTCATCTGTCTGTGGTTGCCCAGCTGAGCTGGGGTCTGAAGCCAGGTTTGTCTGACCTGGAGCCACCACTATTTCTTTGCACAAATGAAGAGTACAAGCCTGTTGGATCGAGTCCACAGGGGAGGACTGGGACGGCAGTGATGCTTCTCCTGAGGACACGGCAGGGGAGGCCCGGCTGGCAGAGACACTTGGTGGGATACATGAATGTGTATGACAAACACTGACTGAAGGGATTGCCACCAGGCTGTCTCTCAAGGGCCCATACCTGGCTTGTTCCCTGCCTTGGGTGGATTCTAGAAGAGGAATGTGGTGGAGGATGAGGCAGTTTTGTAAAGAAGCTCTCAAGGCTTCTCACAAACACTAGAGTCTCCATCTGAGCACGGTGGTGCTATGGCTGCTCACGCCACAGTCTTGGGCTTGGGTCAGCCGGCAGCAGGCTCGCCGGGCATCTGCTCACTTCCTGCACACTGGGGGCAGGGAGGCGGCACCTCTGGGGCAAGCCTGTCCTGCATGAAGGCTCTAGGCACCAGGCATGGGAGTATGCTCAGCAGTCACAGCTCTCCTGGTAGACTCCCCACCACCTCCCTGATTGGTGTCTCTACTTCATCGTACACTGAGGTTCAATGACATGAAATTTGCTCACCTGGCAAAAATGGCATCTGACCCCAAGTTAGCCCAAGGTGAAGCCCCTTCGGGTTCCAGCACCCCAATGAGACCTGCAGGGCCACCTGTGTCCCTCTGCCTATTCCTAGAGGATGCTCCTCCCACCTTACCAGTGACCTCCCTGCCCAAGGGCCCAGAAGCCCGTCACCTGTCCACTCAGCAAGTATACATCATGCCCCTCTTTTGGACAGGCTCACTGGGGACACAGTGGCAGGCTGAAAGAGACAAGGTCCCCCTTTTTCTTATGGAGCCAGATCTCTCAAGACCACACAAATCACACAAAGATATGTTATCCACAAAGTCAGTTGAATGCTTTAAAGGACAAATTCAGTGAGAAGCACCCAACCTAGCACCTGGGGGAGGGAGGGCAGTGAATAGCTTGCCAGTGCCTTGAACCTCTTGTCAGTGGTGGGGGAGAGAAAGAGAAGTGCTGCACAGTGCAGCCTGGCTAGCCCCCAGAGAGGGGGGCTCTCCCCAGAGAGGCTGCGGGCTAGAATGTGTAGGAGAACAGGGTGACAGGCAGTCGGTCCCTCCTAGCACCCCTCTCTGCTGGGTGTGGCTACAAGATGTGCGTGGAAGTTCTGTGTGGGACCTCCACATGTGTCCTTAAGGGGTGGAACCAAGCCCTCTCCTCCCCTTTCCTCCTTCCTGCTGGCTGGACCGGGGCCACATGATGGGGAAAGCTGGAGCCGCCATCCTGACCCACAGGCAGAAGTCCCATGTGGGGGTGAGTAGAGAAGTCACGTCGAAGAAGCCAGACCCCCTGACAACTTGGGAAGCAGAGATGCCACGCCAGCTCCGGCGTTTCTACTACAGAGAAATACATGGCTGTCTTGACTAAGCCACAGCTATTTTGGGTGTCTCTGTCATTGCAGCCAAACCTGTACTTATACACCATCTCACAGCGTTTTTGTAAAGATTTAGAGAGAAAATGTATGTAAAACAAATACACTGTATGTGTCCAAGATGATTATTACTAGGTTTAGGATCATGCTACCATTCCCCTTTTTTCTTTTTTGAGATAGGGTCTTTCTTTGTAGCCCAGGCTGGAGTACAGTGGTGTGTCTCAGCTCCCTGCCACCTCCAACCTCCCCTTCTGGGTTCAAGTGATCCCTCCCACCTCAGCCTCCTGAGTAGCTGGCACTACAGGTGTGTACCACCATGCCCAGTTAATTTTGTCTTTTATGTAGAGACGGGACTTCACTATGTTACCCAGGCTGGTCTCAAACTCCTAAGCTCAAGTGATCAACCTGCCTTGGCCACCCAAAGTGTTGGGATTACAGGCATGAGCCACCATGCCCACATTTCCCTTCTTAAAAAAATTCTTCTAGCTGGTACGGTGGTATGCCTATAATCCTAGCTACTCAGGAGGCGGAGGCTGGAGGATCTCTAAGCTAGGAGTTTGAGACCAGCCTGAGTAACAGAGTGAGACCCCATTTCTTTTTTGTATTCATTTTCTTTTATTTATGTATTTATTTATTTTAGACGGAGTCTCACTCTTGCAAAGGCTGGAGTGCAATGGCGCAAGCTTGGCTCACTTGAACCTCCACTTCTTGGGTTCAAGCGATTCTCCTGCCTCAGCCTCCTGACTAGCTAGGATTACGGGAGCCTGCCACCATGCCTGGCTAATTTTTGTATTTTTAGTAGAGACGGGGTTTCACCATGTTGGTCAGGCTCGTCTTGAACTCCTGACCTTAGGTGATCCACCTGCCTCAGCCTCCCAAAGTGCTGGGATTGCAGGCATGAGCCATTATGCCCAGCTATTTTTTTGTATTTTTTTTTAGTGGAGACGGGGTTTCGCCATGTTGGCCAGGCTGGTCTCGAACTCCTGACCTCAAGTGATCCATTCACTTTGGCCTCCCAAAGTGCTGGTATTATAGGTGTGAGCCACCACGTCTGGCCAGAGACCCCATTTCTAAAAAAAACTTAATTAGGCAGGCATGGTGGCATGTGCCAGTAGTCATAGCTACTTGGGAGGCTGAGGGAGGGGGATTTCTTGAGCCCCAGGAGTTTGAGACCAGCCTGGGCAACATAGTGAGACACCGTCTCTACAAAAATTTAAAAAATTAGCCAGGCAAGGTGGTGCATGCCTGTAGCTTCAGCTACACAAGAAGTTAAGGCAGGAGAATCGCCCAGGAGGTCAAGGCTGCAGTGAGCTATGATCGTGCCACTGGACTCCAGCCTGGGTGACAGAGCGAGATCTTGTCTCTAAAACTAAAAACTTCTAAAGACCAAATTCCTTGATTAGGCCTCAAAGTCCCCATGTGATCTGTCTCCTTCCCCTGCTTTCCCAGCTTATCTTGGCCCTTCCCTCTAGCTCACTGGCATTCTCTGGGTTTCTGAACTAGCCAGGCTTATTCCTATCTCATGACTGAGGTACACTCTACCCTCCAGCTGGAACACGGGTCGACAAACTATGGCCCACAGGCCGAATCCAAACTTGCATTTGTTAGGGAAAGTTTTGTTCTAACACAGTCCATTCATTTACATATGGCTGCTTTCCCCCGTAACAGCAGACCTGAGTAATTGCAACAAAGACCATCTGGTCCACAAAGCCTAATGTATTTACTATCTGACCCTTTGTAGAAAAAGTTGGGGGCCAGGTGCGGTGGCTCACGCCTGTAATCCCAGCACTTTGGGAGGCCGTGGCGGGAGGATCACTTGAGACCAGGAGTTCAAGACCAGCCTGGCCAACACGGTAAACTTCTGTCTCTACTAGAAGTACAAAAATTAGTATCAAAAATGAGTCTGAGATCGCACCACTGCACTCCAGCCTGGACGACAGAGTGAGACTCCATCTCAAAAAAAGAAGATCTGGGCCAGTCAGTGTGGCTCCTTCTGCGGTTTCAGCAGTACTATGAAACAATACCTCTGCTTGTCTGTCCTTCATCCTCTCCGTCAATTCATTTTCAAGAGTATCGATGATTTGTTGGTTCATACTATTCTGTTTACTGATATCCTGTATGAACTGGGCTTTGTCCCTCGCTTCCATGGGACTAGTGAGGAGTTTTTCAAACAGGAAACCACGGAGCTCATTCAGGCTGTCAACCAAACTCTGGGCTTCTGCACTTCTGCCCTGCGTCTGCATCTGCAGGAAACTGGCAGCTTGAGGGTTGCTGAGCAAGAGTCTCAGGACATTCTTGGTGGAGTCTTTGATCTGCTGCCTAAGTGGAGGGAGGCTGGATTTCTGCAGCTCTATGGAGAGGCGGCAGTCTCTGAGCCACCCTTCCTCCTTAGCCTCGTCCTGCTCCTGCAGCTGCCTTTCTTTCTCCTTTAGGCACCTGACATTGTCCAGGAGGACCTGGCAGAGGTCCTCATGCTCTCTCACTGCCCTCATGATGTCCTCCCCCAGCATCCCCTCCACATCCCCTCGATTGGATGCCACATACGACAGCAGGGTCGCCAGCTCCACCTTGTTGATCGCCTCATCCAGGACAGACATGATCCTTTTGGCCTCAATGGTGGTGAGTTTGGTCTTGGAAGGGACCAAGGGTTTTAGTGAGTCAGCCGGCCTTTTAGAGGGGTCTGTCTTTTGCCCTATTCTGCTGATGGTGGGGACCTGGTACAAAGGCGCCATGGCGAGAACGTCTAAAGCCATCTCGTGAGCAGCCCTCTGTGCTTCTGTACGTCCTCAGAGTTGGAGACTTTGGTAGACTATTTGGGTCTCGTGCTTTTATTGTCTCTGGCCATCCTGCAAATGGAAGACGTAGGTGTTAGTGGAGCTGTGCAGACATCTGTGTGGTTAGTGGGGCTGCAGAAACCACAGCTGTTGACATCGAAAGTTCATCGTAGGTCCTCTGTTGCTTTTACACGGAACCTTTCACTGAAAGCAGCTTTCGGCTTTGTGAGGTGTTAGGGCCACAAGGGCAGGAAGACCAAGCGTGGAGGTGCCTCAGGCACCTGTGCCAGGCAGGGACCACCAGGACAATAGACGCCATTATAAGGATTTAAAACCAGAGACTGGTTATGTCAGTGATGGGAGAGTTGAGAGGTCAACCAGGGGAAGATAAAGCCATCCCGCAGTTGTCAAGGGTGGGAAGCCGCCACAGGAATAGGTGGTGATCCTGGGACTCAGGGTCACCCAGGGGAAGCTTGAGCCACAGCCATCAGTTCCCAGAGGAGCTAGAGACATTGCTGGAAATGCAGGTCAAAGAGGGGGACTGTGGGGGCGGAGAAATACCCTGCTTCCTCTCTTTCTCCTGCCCTTGGCCAGAACCAGCAGGAAACCAACTGATAAGGGAGCCTGAGCAATGGAACCGCAGGCAGCAGCCTATGAGCAGGCAGGGACAGGGCAGGGTCAGGGCAAAAATCAGTGTAAGACTAACAGGACTAGGACCAGCACATTTTCACTGATTTTTAAGTAGTTGTTGTTTTGTTTTTTTTTTTTTTTTTGAGACAGAGTCTTGCTCTGTCATCCCGGCTGGAGTGCAGTGGCGTGATCTCGGCTCACTGTAACCTCCGCCTTCTGGGTTTAAGTGATTCTCCTGCCTCAGCCTCCTGAGCAACTGGGACTACAGGCATGTGCCAACACACCCAACTAATTATTGCATTTTTAGTAGAGACAGGGTCTTGCCACATTGGCGAGGCTGGTCTCAAACTCCTGACCTCAAGTGGTCCAACTGCCTTTGCCTCCAAAAGTGCTGAGATTACAGGCCTGAGCCACCGCACCCAGCCATTTTTAAGTATTGATTTAAAAAATTTGGTGGGAGGCCGGGCGCGGTGGCTCAAGCTTGTAATCCCAGCACTTTGGGAGGCCGAGGCAGGTGGATCACGAGGTCAAGAGATCGAGACCATCCTGGTCAACATGGTGAAACCCCGTCTCTACTAAAAATACAAAAAATTAGCTGGGCATGGTGGTGCGTGCCTGTAATCCCAGCTACTCAGGAGGCTGAGGCAGGAGAATTGCCTGAACCCAGGAGGCGGAAGTTGCGGTGAGCCGAGATCGCGCCATTGCACTCCAGCCTGGGTAACAAGAGCGAAACTCCGTCTCAAAAAAAAAAAAAAAAAAAAAATTTGGTAGGGTGGTTGGTGGTGAAAAATAACTTCACAATACAATTTAAAAACTGTTTCATTAAAGGCAATGTTGTATTTTGGATTGGATTCCAGAGTGGAAAAACGACATTAGTGGAACAACTGGAGAAATCTAAGTCCAAACCAAGTCTAAAGTTTACTTAATAGCATTGTAGCAACGTTAATTTTGTAGGTGCTGTCACCCTGGCTGGAGTGCAGTGGTGTGATCATGGCTCACTCCAGCCTTGACCTCCTGGGCTCAAGTGATCCTCCTGTCTCAGCCTCTCAAGTAGCTAGGACTACAGGTGCTTGATCCCTGGCTAATTTCTTAACTTCTTGTAGAGATGAGCTCCACTATGTTGCCCAGGCTGATCTTGAACTCCAAGGCTCAAGCAATCCTCCCCCCTCAGCCTCCCACTGTCGGGATTACAGACATGAGCCACTGCGCTGGGCCTAATTTTGTGGTTTTGACAAACATATCGAGGTTATCTAAGATGTTAACATTAGGGGGAGCTGAATGGAGGGCATACGGGCACTCTCTGTGCTATCTTTGCAGCTTTTCTATAAATCTACAATTATTACAAAGTAAAAAGCTAGTTAAAAGACTGTTTCAGGCCAGGTGTGGTAGCTCACGCTTGTAATCACAGCACTTTGGGAGGCTGAGGCGGGCGGATCACCTAAGATCAGGAGTTCAAGACAAGCCTGGCCAACATGGCGAAACTCTGTCTCTACTAAAAATACAAAAGAATTAGCCAGGCACGGTGGTGTGTACCTGTAATCCCAGTTACTCAGGAGGCTGAGGCACAAGAATCGCTTGAACCCAGGAGGCAGAGGTTATAGTAAGCCAAGTTTGCTTCACTATACTCCAGCCTGGGCAACAGAGTGAGATACCGTTTCAAAATAAATAGTAAAAGACTATTTCAGAAACATCTACAGGGCAATCAGAGGTCAGTAATTTATATTGTTTTCATAGTACAATGGCTAAAAGTACTAGCTTTGCACGGCCCCACTTGGGTTCAAATCCTTGCTGGGGGTCTCTGGGCTGTTCATTTAATCCTCCAGACCTTGGACTTCCTCAGCTGTAAAATAGGAGTCCTCAGGATCAATGAGAAGCTTCCAGCACAGGGCCCACACGCTGTAAACGCTCAATAAATTCCTAGCAGCATTAACTCAGGAAAACGAAAATCTCAAGCCCAGGACTTTAGTGATTTCTGACGCAACCATTGAACACCTACTGCCTTGGCCAGGCACAGTGGCTCACACCTGTAATCCAGCAATTTGAGAGGTTTAGCTGGGAAGATCGCTTGAGCCCAGGAATTCAAGACAGAGTAGGCAACATAGCAAGGCCCCATCTCAAAAAAAAAAAAAATACACCTACTGCTCAGGATGTCTGCCCACCCCCAACACCATGTCTCCGATGGACATACCCATAACATCCCCATCCCTCGCTCTGATTCTTCTTCATCTCTTCTCCCTTATCCTGTTTGTTCTCCAGGTTAAGTACCAGCATTTCACATCCCTATATGGACCTGTTTATTTGCTTACGGTCTATCTTTCTCCCCCTCCTAAGAAGGAAACACCAATGAAGGCTGTAAGTTACTACTTACAGGTTACCTGTGCCGCTTCTATTTTCATACTGTCTGTAGATGTGAGAAGTGTTTTGAAGAAAGAATCATTAGGACTTGACGAGTGAAAGAGTTTTGAGTTTGGGTGACTGGTAGAGAATGACGTGGCCCTTAAACGATGGCGGACATTGGGAGGGGAAGTTTGGAGGGGAGGGCAAAGAGCTCACTTTTCAACTCATTGAGCTCTGACCGCTATATTGGAGAGGACAATGGTGTCTTGGCCTTCCCATGATCCATTTCCTCTTTTTTATTTTTGACACAGGGACTCACTCTGTCGCCCAGGCTGGACTGCAGCGGCATGATCATGGCTCACTGCAATCTCGACTTCCTGGGCTCAAGTAGTCCTCCTACCTCATGCTCCTGAGTAGCTGGGACTACAGGCACGTGCCACAAAGCTCAGCTAATTATTTTATTTTTATTTTTGTAGAGATGGGGTCTTGCTATGTTGCCCAGGAGAAGGAAGTGATATTTGAAGCCATAGAAGATATCTTCAACTCACCAAACCAAAGAACAAACCAAGAGAATGGCAGGGAATCAAAGAAACACCTAAAGTGATAAGAACGAAGAAGAAAGGCAGGCCAGATCAGATGCTAAAGGTGTTTAGTTCACTGGCAAGGCAAAATGTATTCAAAATCAGGCCAGGTGTCTGGTTCACGCCTGTAATTCCAACACTTTGGGAGGCTGAGACAGAAGGATTGCTTGAGCCCAGGAGTTTGAGGCTGCAGTGAGCTATGATCGGGCCACTGCACTCCAGCCTGGGTAACAGAGTGAGACCCTGTCTCTTAAAAAAAAAACACAACAGGCCGGGCGCGATGGCTCACGCCTGTAATCCCAGCACTTTTGGAGGCCGAGGCGGGTGGATCACGAGGTCAAGAGATCGAGACCATCCTGGTCAACATGGTGAAACCCCGTCTCTACTAAAAATACAAAAATTTGCTGGGCATGGTGGCGTGTGCCTGTAATCCCAGCTACTCAGGAGGCTGAGGCAGGAGAATTGCCTGAACCCAGGAGGCGGAGGTTGCAGTGAGCCGAGATAGCACCATTGCACTCCAGCCTGGGTAACAAGAGCGAAGCTCCGTCTCAAAAAAAAAACAACAAAACAAACCAGAAGCTTCTTTGGGAGCAGAGGACAGAATTATCTTCAGTCACTTTGGTTTACACATACTTCCTGCTCCCTAATGAATCTCATGAGATCCTTTGAGGCTCTTCCTGAAGACAAAGTTTTAGGAGGCTGGGCATGGTGGCTCACATCTATAATCCCAGCACTTTGGGAGGCCAAGGAAGGAATATTGCTTGAGCCCAGGAGTTCAAGACCAGCCTGGGCAACAAAGTGAGACGTCGTCTCTACAAAGAGTTAAAAAAAATATTAGTCCATCATGGTGGCAGGTGCCCGTAGTCCCTACGGTCTGGGAAGCTGAGGCAGGAGGATTGCCTGAGCCTGAGAGGTTGAAGCTGCAGTGAGCTGTGATCGCACTATTGCATTCCAGCCTGGGTGACATAGTGAGATCCTATCTCTCCTTTTTTTTGAGCCAGAGTTTTGCTCTTGTCGCCCAGGCTGGACTGCAATGGCGTGATCTCGGCGGACTGCAATGGTGTGGTATCGGCTCACTGCAACCTTCACCTCCTGGGTTCAAGTGATTCTCCTGCTTCAGCGTCCTGAGTAGCTGGGCTTACAGGTGTGCCCCACCACACCAGACTAATTTTGTATTTTTAGTAGAGACAGGGTTTCACCATGTTGGCCAAGCTGGTCTCGAACTCCTGACCTCAGGTAATCCGCCCACCTCGACCTCCCAAAGTAGTGGGATTGCAGGCATGAGTCATTGCTCTCGGCTGAGATCCTATCTCACTAGCAAAAAAAAAAAAAAAAAGTTTTAGGGACAGCCGTGGAGCTTTCTCAGCCTCTCTTGAGGATGAAGGATCTTTGCCCATGGTCACAGGATGAATGTGACCACGGTAGCTAATGAACACAATCTTCCCCATTGTACCCCAAAGCTCTCAGGCATAAATCAAAATGCCTGAATTCTTCAGAGAGTGCCACTGGAAATGCAACGTTATATGAAATGTTTCCAATTTGCTTTCAGCCAAATTACCTCTTTTGCTTTAAAGGGCAAACTTGTTTTCTTTGATTATGATGACACCCATCAGTTCCTGACAGCTCATTTGGGTGAACAAGAAAAAGCCCGTGGAACTAGGATTGAGGGGAAATGCATTTGACTCTGATGACAAAAATTACTGGAGAATCTCTTTTCCTTGAATTCTAATATGATCATTTCATGTCCTTTTAATGCCACCAACCTTAATATTTAAATCATTTCCAACTTAAGCATCTCCTTTTAAAATTCCTGCCCTAAGAGTGAAGCAAGATTGTTAAATGGATGGGAACCTTTAATTGGATATTCCCTTTATTTGTCATTAATTCTGCTGATGAACTTTATAAATGGAAACATATCTTTGTCATGCAAATTATACCTCATTTTCATTCAAACAGGCTTGTTGGAGATTGTATTACTTTCACTTTTAGAATATTTTGAGAAAAAAAAAGATTTGAGCTAAATTATATATTTTTCCCCCTGGAGAGAAAGAAGAAAACCGAACACTTACAACTACCCTACAATTCCAAACTGGCACGTGGAAAACACAGAGGGTGTTTAAAAAAGAAAAAGTGGAGTGTGGGAGGTGAAGTTCTCTCTCTCTCTCTCTCTCTCTCTCTCTCTCTCTCTCTCTTTTTAATTTACTTTTAATTTAGGTTCAGGGGTACATGTGCAGGTTTGTTATGTAGGTAAATTGCATGTCATGGGGCCTTGGTATACGGATTATTTCATCACCCAGGTCATAAGCATGGTACCTGATATGTAGTTTTTCCATCCTCATCCAGATCTCATTTTAAGGAATACCATTTTAACGTTAGCTAAGTAAGTTCTTGAGAACTTACTGCGTAGCAGACACCGTTCTGAATGCTACGTACAAATTAATTCTCATAGTCCTTGCGGCAAACCTATGAGGTAGGTATTAGTATTACCTCCATTTCGCAGATGAAGAAAGGGAGACAGAGAGAGAGGTTAGATGATTCTAGTTAGTTTACAGCTATGAAGCGAAAGAGCCTGCACCCCATCAGCACTATTCTGTCCCGTCTCTTGATTCTTGGATTGACTTCTGGCCAGGCTCAGCGGCTTACACCTGTAATGCCAGCACTTTGGGAGGCTGAGGTGGGTGGGTCACTTGAGGTCAGGGGTTTTACACCAGCCTAGCCAACATGGTAAAACCCTGTCTCTACTAAACATACAAAAATTAGCCAGGCATGGTGGTGGGCACCTGTGATCCCAACTACTGGGAAGGCTGATGCAGGAGATTGCTTGAACCTGGGAGGCGGAGGTTGCAGTGAGCTGAGATCGCACCAGTGCACTCCAGCCTGGGCAAGAGAGGGAGACTTTGCCTCAAAAAAAAAAAAAAAAAAAAAAATGGATTGACTTCTATGGTAAACATAGTGGAATGAGTCTTTGCTGGTCTGGTTTCATGAACCCTGTCCAACAGGGTCTAGAGAACAGATGTGTTTAAGATTCAGTTCCTACCAGCCTGGCCCACACAGTGAAACCCTGTCTCTACTAAAAATTCAAAAAAAGAAATTAGCTGGGCATTGTGGTGGGCGCCTGTAGTCCCAGCTACTTGGGAGGCTGAGGCAGGAGAATCGCTTGTACCTGGGAGGCAGAGGCTGCACTGAGCCGAGATCACACCATTGACCTCCAGCCTGGGCAACAGAGTGAGAGATTCTGTCTCAAAAAAAGAAAAAAAAAAAAGAAAAAAAAAGATTCAGTTCTTATAGCATTCAATCTACTTAACTACATACAAATTCAGATATTTTTTCTCATATTCGGTGTTGTAACTATATATGCATATAATTAATAACAATGAATATATGTGTGTATTTCACAATTCAGCTGTATTTTTTAAACATACTCATCCACCAGCATGTACATACATGTACATATATCAGGGCCTCGGTTGAAATGCTGAGACAGAATGAGAAAGGCAGGAACATTTCTGGAACTGTGATGGGGGTGAGAGTCATCACTGTTAGTGTCTTAGGAGTTGACAGAGTGGAGGAGGTTCATGGAAGGAGGAAGATTGGCAGGCTCTGGTAAGGAGGACGTACGGAAGTGGTAAGAACTGGGCACTTGGTTGGTTTGATACTGAGTGGGAAGATGAAACAAGAAGGTCTTTAAAAATAATACTGAGAAACCATAAAACTCTTAGAAGAAAACATAGGGGTAACATTGTATGTGTAAATCTTCATGACCTTGGATTTGGCAATAGATTCTTAGATATGAAACCAAAAGGATCAGCAATAAAAGAAAAAAGTAGATAAACTCAACTTTAAAATGGAAAACTTTTGTGCACTAAAGGATGTTATCAAGAAAGCTAATAGACAACCTATGGAATAGCAGAAAATACTTGCAAATCACATATCTGATAAGGTTTTGATATCTAGAATATGAAAAAAAAACAACCCATAAAACTCCTAAACCTTAACAATGAAGGCAAGCAACTCAATTAAAAAGTGGATAAAGAACTTGAATAGAGGGCTGGGTGCAGTGGCTCAGGCCTGTAATCCTAGCACTTTTGGAGGGTGAGGTGGGAGGATTGCTTGAACCAGGAGTTCAAGACCAGTCTGGGCAACATAGCAAGACCCCATCTCTAAAGAAACAAAGTAATTTAGCCAGGAAAGATGGCACACACCTGTAGTCCCAGCTTCTTGGGAGGCTAAGGCAGAAGAATCACTTGAGCTCAGAAGTTCAAAGTTATAGTGAACTATGATTGCTCCACTGCACTCTAGCCTGGGAGACAGAGTGAAACCCTGTATCTAAAAATAAAATTTTAAAAAAACTTGAATAGACATTTCTCCAATATACAAATGACCAGTTAACACAGGAAAAGATGCTCATCACCATTAGTCACTAGGGAAATGCAAATTAAAACCACAATGAGGGTACACGCCATACCTAATAGATAACTGTAATTTTTTAAAAGGTGAAAATAACCAGTGTTGATAAGAACGTGTTTAAACTGAAACCTTCATATATAGATAGGGTAGACATGTAAAATGGTGCAGCTGCTGTAGAAGAGTTTTGCGGTTCCTCAAAAAGTTAACATGGGTATATACCCCAAAGAATTGAAAACAGGGACTCAGATACTTGGAGGCCAACAGTCACTGCAGCACTATTCACAAAAGCCAAAAGGAGAAAAATAAAGTGTCTATCACAGAGGAATGGATGAACAAATGTTGTATATTCATAAAATGGAATATTATTCAGCCATAAAAAAGAATGGAGTGATATACGCCACAACATGGACGAACCTTGGAAACATCCTCCTCAGAGAAAACAAGTCAGCCCCAAAAGGACAAATCGTAAGTATGATTCCACTTACATAAAACAGGCAAAATTCAGTGCCATGAGACAGGGCAAGAAACAAAAAACACCAGCCAAATTAGGCCAGGCGTGGTCACTCACACCTGTAACCCTAGCAATTTGGGAGGCCACGGCTGGAGGATTGCATGAGGCCAGGAGTTTGAGATCAGCCGGGCAGCAGAGCAAGACCTTATCTCTACAATCAATCAATTAATCAATCAATCAATAAAACAGGCAAATTCATAGACACAGTAAGTAGATTGGAGGTTGCCAGGGGATTGGGGATGGGGGATGGAATTATTCTTTAATGAGTACAGAGTTTCTGTTTGGGGTGATAGGAAAGTCTGGAAAATAGTCATGGTTGCACAACACTACATGTAATTAAGCCACCAAATCACACACTAAAAATGATTTAAATGGCAGGCTGGGCACGGTGACTCACGCCTGTAATCCCAACACTTTGAGAGGCTGAGGTGGGTGGATCACTTGAGGTCAGGTATACGAAACCAGCCTGGCTAACATGGTGAAACTCCATCTCTACTAAAAACACAAAAATCAGCTGGGTGTGGTGGTTCGTACCTATAATTCCAGCTTTGGGAGGCTGAGGCAAGAGAATCACTTGAACTCAGGAGGCAGAAGTTGCAGTGAGCTGATATCATGCCACTACACTCCAGCCTGGGTGGCAGTGTGAGACTATGTCCTGGAAAAAAAAAAAAACTTGGCTGGGCATGGTGGTTTATGCCTGTAATCCCAGCACTTTGGGAGGCTGAGGCAGGTGGGTCACCTGAGGTCAGGAGTTCAAGACCAGCCTGGCCAATGTGGTGAAACACCATCTCTACTAAGAATATAAAAATTAGCCAGGCGTGGTGGCACACACCTGTGGTCCCAGCTACAATAAAAAAATCATCACAATAATTATTTTTTTGAGATGGAGTCTCGCTCTGTTGCCCAGGCTAGAGTGCAGTGGCGGGATCTCGGCTCACTGCAACCTCTACCTCCTGGGTTCAAGTGATTCTCCTGCCTCAGCCTCCCGAGTAGTTGGGATTACAGATGCACCACCACACCTGGCTAATTTTTGTATTTTTAGTAGAGATGGGGTTTCACCATGTTGGCCAGGCTAGTCTCAAACTGCTGACCTCAGGTGACCCGCCTGCTTCAGCCTCCCAAAGTGTTGGGATTACAGGCATGAGCCTCCGTGCCCAGCCAATAAAAAATTTTTTTAATCACAAAAAATACTATAAGAAATGATACCCCCCACCCCTATTTGAAATAAATCATTCTAATTTGAAAGCAACAGAAAACAAATAATATTGGCCGTGGTATCTTCCATACATTATTTTGTTTCTCTTTATTACTCAAATTTTAGCCTTTGTGCTGCTAGAGGGAGTATAGTTATCCTTTTTAATACTAAAGACACCCTATGGGGTGGGCATTATTCATCCCAATTTTATAGGTAAGGAAACTGAAGTTCTTTATTTTTTTTGTATTTTTAGTAGAGACGGGGTTTCACCATGTTGACCAGGATGGTCTTGATCTCTTGACCTCGTGATCCACCCGCCTCGGCCTCCCAAAGTGCTGGGATTACAGGCTTGAGCCACCGCGCCCGGCTTGAAACTGAAGTTCTTAAAAGTGAATTTTTTTTTTTTAATTTTGAGACAGGGTGTCACGCTGTTGCCCAGGCTAGAGTGCAGTAGTACGATCAGGGCTCACTGTCTTCTTAACCTCCTGAGCTCAAGTGATCTTTTCACCTCAGCCTCTCGATTAGTTGGGACTACAGGCACACACCATCACACCCAACTAATTAAAAACAATAATTTGTAGAGATAGAGGTCTCATTATGTTGCCCAGGCTGGTCTTGAACTCCTGGGCCCACTCAATCGTCCTGCCTCGGCCTCCCAATGTTCTGGGATTGCAGGCATAGGCCACCACGCCCAGCCTGAAATCTCCATGGGAGTGTGATTTCTGAAGGTGGTTAGAGCAATATTGTCTGTGACATACATTCTTTTGCAATATGACTTTGCCACTCCTCCAACAAGAGGTGGGGTATATTCCCTTCCCCTTGGACCTCAAATGGTCCCACAACCTAGTTGACATGCAGAATGTAGCAGAAGCAATGCTGTGAAATTTTAGGGCTGGTCCTGAAGACCTCTGCAGCTTCCTTCTCGCTTCACTGCTTAGAATGCTCCCTCAGAAAGCCAGACACCACATAAGAAGTCCAACTGCCTTGAAACCAGCATGCAGTGAGGAATCCCCAAACAGCCACGTGGAGAGGAAAAGGCCAAGTGGAGGAGGACTGAGGCATCAGATGTGTGAATAAAGCCTTCTTGGACCTTCCATGCCAGCCCAGTTGCCAGATGAATGCAGCTGAGTGAGTGACTCCAGCTAACACCACAGGAGCAGAAGAACTGCCTGGCCAAGCCCTGCCCAGATTCCTTCTAGAACCCTAAACAAATAAAATGGTTACTATATTAAACTGCTGTGTTTTGGAGTTGCTTGTTATGTAGCAGTAGATACTTAAACCACATACCTATAGAGTAACAGGGACCAGAACTAAGCCAGATCTCCCTGAGTGCCAGGCTAAGGCTCTTTCTATCTCTCGAGAGTTGGTCCACCTTTCTTTCTACTGCCACACAGTGATCATACTGGTGTCATGCTTCCTGGGGCACACCCAGGACAAGACATAGTTTGTAACAGTATCATCCCATTCTTTCCTCCTTCCTTAAGAAAGCTTATCTGGACTGGGAGCAGCGGCTCATGCTTGCACTCCCAGCATTTTGGAAGGCTGAGGTGGGAGGATTGCTTAAAGCCAGGAGTTCGAGACCAGCCTGGGCAACATAGCAAGACCTCATCTCTACTAAAAAAAAAAAATTAGCTGAGTGTGGCGGCATGTGCCTGTAGTCCCAGCTACTGGGGAAGCTGAGGTGGGAGGATCACTCGAGCCCAGGAGGTTAAGGATACAGTGAACCATGATTGTACCATTGTACTCCAGCCTGGGATACAGAGTGATATCCTGTCTTAATAAAAATAAATAAATAAATAAAGTTTATCAGAATTCAAATGAATGAGAGTAACTAAGTTATTTTAGAAAAAGCCTCAAATCATTTCTCATTATTATTTTTAATCAATCACTTACATACATTGGAACTTATTAACCAATTATCAAGACACAGTTATAACATGAGGTTTCTTGGGCACCATGGAGCTTCACTCCATGAGGCAGAACTGGTAGGCAGCAAAGAGGCCTTCATGAGGGTTTGGTTTAATTTAGTGTTCCCCCAATTTTTCTCACTAGCTTATTACCTTGGTGATTTCTGTCAAATCTACAGACCAAGCTGTGTTATTATCAACTCCATTTTTTATTTAAATATACTTCCATTCTTACGTACTTTTCACTAAAAATGATTTTTTCTTTTTTACACAGGGTCTCACTCTGTCACCTAGGCTGGAGTGCAGTGGTGCAATCATGGCTCCTTGGAGCCTTGACCTGCTGGCCCCAAATGATCCTCCCACCTCAGCCTTCTGAGTAGCTGAGACCACAGACATGCACCACCACACCCAGGTAATTTTTAAATTTTTCATAGAGATGGCTTCTCGTTATGTTGCCCAGGCTAGTCTTGAACTTCTGGACTCAAGCAATCTTCCCACCTCAGCCTTCCAAAGTACTGGGATTACAGCAAAAAGGAAATGTGTTTATCTGCACTGTAACTGAAAAATCTGTATCACTTTCCTTATATAGAAGGTAACAATGTTGACATCCTGACATTATTTCCTTTTAGCTAGATATTATTACTCAGGAAACCAGAGTCTGAGACCAGAATTTCTGTTGTTAAAAATCAAGATTATCCCAAAGCTCAGATAGTGGAAAAAAAAAAAAAAAGCAGCAAGATTAGGAAATAGTAGGAAGACATTAAAGACATACTAATAAAAAGAGAAGACACAAATTACTAGTATCAGAAATGAATGAAGGGCTATTATTCTATTATGACTCCCATGGACATTAAAAATGATAGTAAATAATATTATGAAACAACTCTATGCTCACATATTTGATAATCTAGATGAAATGGACTGACTTCTTAAAAGATACAATCTACCGAAACTCACACAAGAACTAGATAACTCAGATGGGCCTCTATCTAGTCAGGAAATTGAATCAATTGTTAATAACCTTCCAAAACAGAAATCACCATGCCTAGAGGGTTTCACTGGTAAATTCCACCAAATGCTTAAGGAAGAAATGATACCAATTGGCCAGGCATGGCTCATGCCTATAATCACAGCACTTCGGGAGGCCAAGGTGGGAAGATTGCTTGAGCCCAGGAGTTCAAGACCAGCCTGGGCAACATAGGGAGACCCTGTCTCTACTAAATAAAAATATTAGTCGGGCATGGTGGCATGTGACTGAAGTCCCAAGGACTCAGGAGGCTGAGGTGGAAGGATCACTTGAACCCAGGAGGTTGAGGCCATAGTGAGCCATGATAGTGCATATAACAATTATCTATAATCTCTTCCAGAAAACAGAAGCAGAAGGAATCCTTTCTAGCTCATTATATGAGGCCAGCATTACCCTAATACCAAAACCAGACAAAGACATTGTAAGAAAGGAAAGCTATAGACTAATAGCTCTCATGAATATAGGTGCAAAAATCTTCAACAAAATATTAGCAAGTTGAATCTAACAACATGTAAAAAAAAATTATACATCAGAACCAAGTGGGATTTATTCAAGTGTGTAAGGCTGGTTTAATATTCAAAAATCAATTAAGAAGAAAAATCATTACTCAAACCAATAGATTCAGAAAAAGCATTTGACAAAATCCAACACCTATTTATGATAAAAACTCTAAGCAAACTAGGAATGGCGTGGAACTTCCTCAACTTGATAAAGAACATTGACAAAAAGCCTGTGGCTAACATCATACCTAAATGTGAGGAACTGGAAGTTTTCCCCTTAAGATCAAGAACAAGGCAAGTGTGTCACCACTCCTGTTCAACATACTAGCCTAGCTAGTGCAATAAGACATGAAAAAGTATTTAGATTAGGAAGGAAGACATAAAACTGTCTTTGTTACAGATGGTGACATAATTATTTATGTAGAAAAATCTGAAAAAAAAATCAACAGAAACATTCCTGGAATTAAGCAATTATAGCCAGGTTGCACGATATATGTTTAATATACAAAAGACTTATAAACACCAAACCAAGGCTTTCTCATTGAAAAGAAAATTAAGAGAGACCTGAAAAGGGTCTTTTTGGCACAAGCTTCTTACCACAGGACTCAGTGTTATTTAGTGTATGTACATGTCTTCCTAAACCATGTATCATTGAACCAATAAAACCAACTAAACAAATTCTCCTTTAGTACCATCTGCCATTAAAAATTCACAGCCCATGTATTCCTAGACAATTTAAATACTTCTTCATTGATTTTTATCTGTAATTGAGAGTTTGTGTCTTCCTAGCTCCATTCTTTATATTTCCCATAGATTGACAAAGATGATTGCTCTCAGCTTAGATGTGAGAGAGCTAAGAAAGACTGACTTAGGGTGGGATATGCGTGTATGACTGGGGGTAGAGTGGCAAAGATAAGCTTTCACATGAGATGGAGCTCATGGAGGCTGCAGTGAGCCAAGATTGCAACACTGCACTCCAGCCTGGGCAACAGCGTGGGACTGACTCAAAAATAAAAAAGAAAAGAAATCACTGTTGAATAAATGAGATGGCAAACCCAGATTTACCAATAGGGCTATCTCCTCACCGAGAGATGCTGGCATAATAAGATAATGTTGTTTTGCAAAACACATATGTCCTGAATTGGAACCAGAAAAGAGTGTCATATTTTTTTTTTTGAGACGGAGTTTCGCTCATGTTACCCAGGCTGGAGTACAATGGCGCGATCTCGGCTCACCGCAACCTCCGCCTCCTGGGTTCAGGCAATTCTCCTGCCTCAGCCTCCTGAGTAGCTGGGATTACAGGCACGCGCCACCATGCCCAGCTAATGTTTTGTATTTTTAGTAGAGACGGGGTTTCACCATGTTGACCAGGATGGTCTCGATCTCTTGACCTCGTGATCCACCCGCCTCGGCCTCCCAAAGTGCTGGGATTACAGGCTTGAGCCACCGCGCCCGGCCTAAGAGTGTCATATTTTAATGATAAAACTGTAGGCTGGCTGGGCATGATGGCTCACACCTGTAATCCCAGCACTTTGGGAGGCCGAGGCAGGTGGATCACAAGGTCAGGAGTTCAAAACCAGCCTGGCCAATATGGTCAAACCTTGTCTCTACTAAAAATACAGAAATTAGCCATGCATGGTGGCGGGCACCTATAGTCCCAGCTACTGGGGAGGCTGAGGCAGGAGAATTCCTTGAACCCGGGAGGCGGAGGTTGCAGTGAGCCGAGATTGCGTCACTGCACTCTAGCCTGGGAGACAGAGCAAGGCTCCATCTCAAAAAAAAACAAAAATCAAAAAACAAAAACTGTAGGCCAAGATTTAGCCTGTGAATTGTTTCATATTCCTTTACTCAGGGCTTGGAATTTTTTAAGTAAAAGATGTGAATTTAATTAATTTCTTACTTTTTCATAGTTTAGTGGGTTTTTTTCTGTGACCAGTTTTGAACTGTCACCCAATCCTCCTCTCTTGTTCTTTTTGAGAACCTGTGTTTTACGGTTTATAATTGGTCTGTAAAAGATTCCCAGGCTGGGGCTGCAGCAGTGAATGCTGGAGGTATTGACGAACAGGACCGTGTTTGTAATGCTGGCTGGGTGGCTGCAGGCTCCAGGATTATCTGGTGCTTTGGAGACAGAGGACACGGGGTAGTGACTCAGGTTGGAGGGAATGTGCTCCTCGGGACAGATTTCTATGTCCTGGTTATGATGAAATACTTTCCACTGGCCACTGGCCACAAGTTATAACAGCCTTGGGCAAGTCCGCTTGATCTTCTGGGCTTTCATTTCCTCATCACTGGAAACAGAAAACACATTTGGAATGCAATTCCAGTGTCTCACCACTTCCTGGCTGTGTGGCTTTGGGCAAGTTGATTAACCTCTCTAAGTTTTGGTGTTCTACCTATAAAATGGGGACATGGCACTCTTGTGGGAATGACATGAAATCCTTGCTCAAAAGTCTTAAGCTTTGATGACTTTTAGTACTACTTCAAAAATGACATGTTAATATCAACACTTCAGTATTTCTTAAAACAGATGTATTTTTCCACAAAATAATATGGCATATATGTTTGTGTCAAAGGCTTTATGAAGAACCAAAACAGAAGCAGCTTTTCCTCCTTTTTACTATTTCAGTTTTTAATTTTGCTGGTTTCTACATTATTCATATTCTCCTGTTAGTGACTGAAGAAGACCGACTTCCCTTAAATCACTCACTATTGTCCAGTCTCCCCTCCTTACCAATCAGTTCATCGGGAATTTTAATTCCTCTTTTGGTTACAATGTTGCTTTAGAAATGTTTATATCTGGTTATATCCAACCGGAGACAACATCACTTTGGCAGTTTCAGACAGAAGGGAGAATTTCCTAGTAGTGAATTTAGATTATTCTACAATCAACTTATCCAACTTGAAAAAAATATTCAACTACTACACACCCATTAGAATAGCCAAAACCTAGAACACTGAGATGCTGTTGAGAATGTGAAGCAGAAACTCTGTCATTGCAGGTGGGAATGTGACATGGTGCAGCCGCTTTGGAAGACGGTTGATTTCTTACCAAATTAAACCTGCTCTTAACGATTACCATACGATCCGGTCATCACACTCCTTGGTATTTACCCAGAGTTGAAAACTCATGTCCACACAAAAACCTTCACATGGATATAGCAGCTTCATTCAGAACTGCCAAAATTTGGAAGCAACCAAGATGTCCTTCAGGAACTGAATAGAGAAATAAACAGCGGTGTGTCCAGACAATGGAATACAGGATTATTCAGCGTTAAAAAGAAATGAGCTGTCAAGCCATGAACAGACATGGAAGAAACTTAAATGCATATCACTACATGAAAGAAGCCAATTTGAAGAGGCTACATATGGTATCACTCCAACTATATGACATTCTGCCCAAGGCAAAACTATGGAGACAGTAAAAAGATCAGTGTTGTCTAAGAGTGGGGAAAAGGGAGGGTTGAATCAATGGAACAGGGAGGATTTTTAGGGCAGTGAAAATACTATGTACCTTACTACAATGATGGATACCATCATTATACAGTTGTCCAAATCCACAGAATGTACACCACCACCAAGCATGAACCCTTATCCCTTATGTAAACTATAGAATTTGATTTGCTGCTGCTGATGTGTCAATGTAGGTTCAGCAACTGTAACAAATGCACCACTCTGGTGGGGGAGGTTGATGCTGGAGGAGGCTGTGCATGTGGGAGTAGAGGGTATATGGGAACTCTCTGTACCTTTCTCTCAATTTTGCAGTGAATCTAAAACTGCTTAAAAAATAAAATCTGGCTAGGCACGGTGGCTCACGCCTGCAATCCCAGCACTTTCAGAGGCCAAGGTGGGCGGATCACGTGGTCAGGAGATCGAGACCATCCTGGCCAACATGGCGAAACCCTGTCTCTACTAAAAATACAACAAAAAATTAGCTGGGTGTGGGGGCATGTGCCTGTAATCCCAGCTACTCCGGAGGCTGAGGCAGGAGTCGGAGGTAGTGAGCTGAGATCACGCCACTGCACTGCAGCCTGGCAACAGAGTGAGACTCCATCTCAAAAAAAAAAAGAAAAAAAAATCTTAGGGTTACAACCTTTTACTGGGCAGTGAAATCAACTTGCCAATTGGGACTAGTGTTAAAAATAAATGAAACAGGGTTGGCTATGGTGGCTGACTCCTATAATCCCAGCACTTTGGGAGGCTGAGGCGGGTGGATCACCTGAGGTCAAGAGTTTGAGAGCAAGCCTGGCCAACATGGTAAAACCCTGTCTCTACTAAAAATACAAAAATTAGCAGCACATGGTGGTGGGCACCTGTAATCCCAGCTACCTGGTAGGCCGAGGCAGGAGAATCGCTTGAACCCAAGAGGCGGAGGTTGCTGTGAGCCGAGATTGTACCACCGCACTCCAACCTCGGCAACAGAGCAAGACTCCATCTCAAAAATAAAACAAAACAACACAGCCTATCTCAAAGCCCTCCTGCTCTCAGGCACTAATGTATAATGTTCCTTTTGTCAGAAACCAACCCCTGATTAACAATTTCTCCCTAGATTAACAATTTCTTATTCTTTCGGTCTTAGCTCAATTCCTACCACTCCTCACACTGAAACAAATAGCCCTTTACAACCTGTGGAAACGCTCACCTTTCCTGCATAGTACTAATCATATGGGTAATTTTTTTTTTACAGCTCTACTGAGGTATAATTTACATTACCATAAAATTCACCCACTGTAAGTGTAAAAGTCAGCGACTATTTTTGTAAATGTATCTAAAGTTGCCACAACACTACACTCCAGTTTTAGAACATTTCTATTACTCTCCCAAATTCCCATGAGCTAATTGCAAACAATCTGTTTCCACTCACATTTTTTGTTGTAGTTGTTTTGTTTTTGAGATTCAGTCTCGCTCTGTAACTCACGCTGGAGTGCAGTGGTGCAATCTAGGCTCACTGCAACCTCTGCCTCCTGGTTCAAGGAATTCTCATGCCTCAGTCTCCCGAGTAGTGGAATTACAGGGGTGTACCACCATGCCTGGCTAAGTTTTGTATTTTTAGGAGAGACAAGATTTGCTAATTTTTGTGTTTTTAGGAGAGACGGGATTTCACCATGTTGCCCAAACTGGTCTCAAATTACTGGGCTCAAGTGATCCGCCTGCCTTGGCCTCCCAAAATACTGGGATTATAGGCACGAGCCACTGCCCTCGGCCTCCACTCACATTTAACTTTCCTGGGTAGTTCACATAAATGGGATAATACAGTATGTAATCGTTGGCATCTAACTTTTTGCTTAGCACAGTGGTTTTCAACCTGGGGGCAACTTTGCCCTCCAAAAGACATTTGGCAATAATCCGGAAACGCACTTGCTTATTACAACTGAGAGAGTCTACTACTGGCATCTTGTGGGTAGAGGTTCGTGTTATTGCTAAACATCTGACAATTGGCAGGATAGTCCCCCACAACAAGGAATTATCTTGCTCAAAATGTCAACAGAGCTGAGGTCGAAAAATCTTGACTTTTGTTTTTTCTAAAGATAGGGTCTTACTCTGTCACCCAGGCTGGAGTGCAGTGGTGCAATCATGGCTCACTGCAGCCTTGACCTCCCCGGGCTCAGGTGATCTTCCCACCTCAGCCTCCTGAATAGTTGAGACTACAGGCACATGCCACCACGTCCAGCTAATATTTGTATTTTTTGTAAAGATGGGGTCTCACTTTGTTGCCAGGCTGGTCTCAAACTCCTAGGCTCAAACTATCCGCCTGCCTTGGCCTCCCAAATTGTTGGAATTACAGGCATGAGCCACTGGGCCAAAAACCCTTGACTTAACATGTTTTGAGGTTCATCCAGGTTACAGCAATAATTAGTATTTTGTTCCTGAATAGTATTTAATTGCTGAATAATATTCCATTCTATGGAAATATCACGAGTTGTTTATCCATTCACCTGTTGATAACATTTGGTTTGTTTCCAGTTTGGGGCTAGTAAGGGTGATGTTGCTAAGAATATTTATATTTAAGTCTTTCTGGGAACATATGTTTTCGCTTGGTGGGTGTACATTCCTACAGAGACCAGCTTGGCCATACAGACCCCCACCCAGGCAGTGCGGAAGGCATTATGAAGCAGACACCCAGGAAGAACAGCAAGGTGGGACTATCCCGGGACCAACAGCCTTCAGAGCTGAGAGCCTCAGGGGCTGACAGCATTCCAGGCTGAGGGACTCAAGCAGATTCTGACTCACGTAGTCTCTCTGAACAGGTGATTATTATTAACAAACAGGTGTTCTGTGTTTTCTCATAGAACAAAAATAAAGTAGGTAGACAGCCGGTGCCTGCTCACCACTGATCACAGACAAACCAGAAAGTATTCTCCACGAGGGAGCCACGGGGGCAGGGTCACACATCTCGCGCTTAAAGACTTGTTTCAACCGGTGTACGATTTACATATACTGTCTTGCTACTTTAGAATGCCCCGAGGCCGGGCGCGGTGGCTCAAACCTGTAATCCCAGCATTTTGGGAGGCCGAGGCGGGTGGATCACGAGGTCAAAAGATCGAGACCATCCTGGTCAACATGGTGACACCTCGTCTCTACCAAAAATACAAAAAATTAGCTGGGCATGGTGGCGCGTGCCTGTAATCCCAGCTACTCAGGAGGCTGAGGCAGGAGAATTGCCTGAACCCAGGAGGTGGAGGTTGTGGTGAGCCGAGATCGCGCCATTGCACTCCAGCCTGGGTAACAAGAGCAAAACTCCGTCTCAAAAAAAAAAAAAAAAAAAAAAAAAAAGAATGCCCCAAGTAGTTTTCCACTTGGGCAGGGGGCCCACGGCTAGGTTTTCCTTGCCATCGTTCTTCTTAGCAAACAATATATTTATCATACAGTCAGCATTTCTCAACACATTCCTAAGAGTGGAATTCCTAGGTTATATGTTAGTTTATTTATTTTTGAGACAGGATCTCACTCTGTCTTCCAGGCTGGAGTGTTAGTGGTGTGATCTTGGCTCACCGCAACCTCCGCCTCCCAAGTTCAAGCGATTCTCCTGCCTCAGCCCCCTAAGTATCTAGGATTATAGGGGTCCGCCAGCATGCCCAGCTAATTTTTGTATTTTTAGTAAAGACGGGATGTCACCATGTTGGCCAGAATGGTCGCGATCTCCTGACCTCGTGATCCGCCCACCTGGACCTCCCAAAGTGCTCGGATTACATGCTCACCGAGGAACGTATGGCCGTTGGGTGGAATGGCAGGGGACTTAGAAACTTCCCTCCCACTTGTTTGACTTGAAATAAGCTAACTACGATGTGACTCTGCTTGACTGGTGTCCTCCTCCTTTTAGGGATGGGGGAGTGGGGCCTTGAAGTGGGCAAGAAGAAAGGGCAGAATGGAGGCCGGCTCCCTGCAGGCTGTGGAGTGAGAGGTATAGACTGAGGCTGGGGCTGAGGAACAGGGTCCTGAAGCTGAGACGGGATCGCAGCGGGGGCCACTGACTCCTCAGGGAGCCAAAGGGCAGCGAGCTGAACCCCATTTCACATCTCCCCCGATCCGCGATCCTTCCCTACCTGGTTACTCACCTGCTCTGAAGGCTCCAGGTATCCCTAGCCACAGTTATCGCCGCGGTCCCTGCGTTGCTAGGTTACTCGCCAATCTCAGAAGGCGGGACTCGGCGTCTGACTGACCTTTCTTTTCACCATTCAATTCCTTGTTCCTCTCAGTTGTCCCCACCTCCTGAAGCCTGACCAATCAGAAGCACCGTCATTTTGACTTTCCACCAATAGAAAGACTTGGGACTCCCTCTGGGTTGGCCTCAAAGAGTAAGGCGGGGAAGATGGGAGGAGAAAGGGGCGTGGATTCTTCGTCCTGCCCCTTCTTAAGGAGGCGGGCCAGGGAGTACTGCATCGGCAGCGGGCGAGACCTGCGGAAGGACGTGAGATGTGGCCAATTAGAACTCACCATGGTATCCCAGTTAGCCAGTAGGTCGCTGTCAAGGGGAAAAGGGGCGGAGCCAGCGGGGTTGAGAGGACGGTAGGCGGTGGATGGGAGAGCTGGCGCAGCTGCCGTGGTGGCAGTGGCTGAAGTAGCTGCAGCTGCGGCGGCTGCAACAGCTTCGGGCTCGGGGTTTTGGCGGCGGCGCCGGAGGGCTGGGCTGCGCGGTGCGGACCTCGGCGCGTGGTCCGGGTTGCTGGGGCGGCGCGTGTAAGAATCCGAGGGATGCGAGGGCTTGGCCCGAGGGAGAGGGCAGGGACCAGGGGTCAGAGGGCGCGGAGTAAGGGGTTGTGGCGCGGCAGTCTGGTGTGGGAGGTGGGCTGGACGGGCTCGGAGGGGCCGTGGGGAAGGCTCTGGCGCGCTTCTCTCCGTCCAGCCCTGGCGGGGGCTTTGCATTCCCTCTCTTCGCCCCCAACTTCTTGGGACGACCCTCACGTGGGCGCCCAGCCAGGGGGTGGGAGCACGTGGAGCTGGAGCCGGCGCTCCTGCCCCCTCCTTCCTCCCTCCCTCGCCCTTCTCCCTGGCGCCCTCAGGTGACCCCGAAGGAGTCTAGTGCCCGGGTCAGCTGCCCCAGCGGACAGCGGGATGGCAGCTGGCCCTCTCTTCCCCTGGGCCCTTTCCTCAGGGCTGGCCATTTGGGTTCTCTAGAGGCGGAAGCAAAGCCCGCGGAGGGAACACTGGACCGGGACTCACTCAGAACCGGGACTCAGGAGCCCTGGGTTCTAGCCCTGCTTCTGGACTGTGTGACCTTGGGCAAGTCTCTTCCCCTCTCTGGGCCTCATTTTAAGTCTCCCTGGAAAAATGATGTGTTTGAATTCAAATCGGGGGACTGGTTCTAGTTGTAAGTGTATATAGAGTAATGGTTAAGCAGGGAGGGTCCCTGAGTTCAGACTGCCTGGGTTGAAACTTAGAAGAGGCAAGTTAAGTTAATCACTCCAAGCTTCAATTTCCTCATTCGTAAAGTGGGGATATAGGCTAAGATAGAATTTTTCAACAGCAGCTCAGTTGACATTTTGAGCTACGTAATTCTTTGTTTCTGGAGGTCTGACCTGTGCATTGTAGCACGTTCAGTGGCATCCCCAGACTTCACCCACCAGCAATCCCCCCCACTCCCAAGCTGTGACAGTCAAAGATGTCTTCAGACACTGCTGATGTCCCCGTGGGGGCAAAATTCACCCCAGTTGAAACCAATGAGCAACGACAACACAGGCAGACAAGCAGTCATATATTAAACAGTTAACCGTGTCCAACCTTCCGAATTGGAGGACTTCTTTGCTTATCTGTGTGGCAGATATGGAAATCATGCGCGAATCCCATCCCCCACGCCTTTTTTTTTTTTTTTTAGCTCATTGTTAGTGTGTTTTATGTGTGGCCCAAGACAGTTCTTCCAGTGTGGCCCAGGGTAGCCAAAAGGTTGAACAGCCGTGAGCTAAAATGTAGAAACCACTAGCCATTATGATAATAGTAACATTAAGAAACCTCTTCTCTGTGAGTTAATAAATTCTCCTGCCTTGAAAGTAAATATGGGAGGGAATTGTCAAAGCTGAGTAATGGATACAGGGAAGTTTAAGTATTGAGTATGTTTGAAAATATCTGTGGTAAAAAGTTAAACCAAAAAGATAATACAACCATAGTTCTTACGACTGCCAAATAGTAGCGTTTCATCTGGGATTTCCTCTTCTGCCTCTCTACTGCTGAGACTTTTAAAAGCAAAATAAACCCCCAGATCTGGAGGAAACTTAAAAAAAAAAAAAAACTCACAGGAAGTGTGCTGGGCACAGAGCTACGGTGCTTAGCAGCAAGTAGAATGGTGTTTACTTTTGCTGCCTTGTTTTAAAAAGATGTACCACTGTCTGTGGATGCACAAGGCTTTGCTCGGAGTTGTTCCAGTGATTCGCGGAAGTCAGTTGCCCAGTTGCAATTGACTAGGTCAGTTAGGAGGCAAAGTGGGTTGAGCCCAGAGCCCACAGCTTGAGGAAGGAACCTGCTGCTGTTTGCAAGTTCAAAGGTCTGTGGTCAGATCTGCTGAGTCTTTTTTGTTGTTGTTTGGTCCTCAGCGGAAATGGGAATGTGCATAAATAATAGGAGCTGTAACAGGCTAGCTCAGAGTGTTTTACTTATTTATTTTTAAATTTTTAATTTATTAATTTATTTTTTGAGACGGAGTCTCGCTCTGTCACCCAGGCTGGAGTGCAGTGGAACGATCGGCTCACTGCAACCTCTGCCTCCTGGATTCAAGTAATTCTACTGCCTCGCCTCCCCAGTAGCTGGGATTACCGGCAGGCACCACCACACCTGGCTAATTTCTATATTTTTAGTAGAGACCAGGTTTTAGCATGTTGGCCAGGCTGGCCTCAAACTCCTGACTTCAGGTGATCCACCCACCTCAGCCTCTCAAAGTGCTGGAATTACAGGCATGAGCCACCGTGCCTGGCTGCTCTGAATGTTTTTTTTTTGAGATGGAGTCTTGCTCTGTCATCCAGACTAGAGTGCGGTGGCGCAATCTTGACTCGCTGCAAGCCCTGCCTCCTGAGTTCAGGCTACTCTCCTGCCTCAGCCTCCCAAGTAGCTGGTATTATAGGCGTGTGCCACCATGCCTGGCTAATTTTTGTGTTTTTAGTAGAGATGGGGTTTCACCATGTTGGCCAGGCTGGTCTTGAACTCCTGACCTCAGGTGATCCACCCACCTTGGTCTCCCAAAGTGCTGGGATTACAGGGGTGAGCCACTGTGCCTGGCTGTTCTGAGTGTTTTAAATTTGGAGTTAAGGATGAGCACTTTTACTGTGTTAAAAAACACTCATCACTTAAAAAGAGTACACTTGCCCCCTTCCTCAGACACGTAAATCTAAGAGAACAACTCCTATATAAGAATAATACAAATGATATAAAAATGATACATTTTGGAAGTATGTTTCTAATTGTTCCTGAGAGGCTGCTTGGTAAAGCTAAAGTGAAAGATGTATTTTAAATCTGTATTTTCAGACAAGTATATATTGGTGATTAAAGCTCAGAGCTACCTAAATACACAGTCCAGACTTCGAGGAATTCTAGTGTAATGGCTAAGAACACAGGTTCGGAGTCAGACCGTATAGTCGAAAGCTTGGCTCTTTTTAGCTGTATGGGTCCTTGGGCAGGATGCTTAACCTCTCTGTGCCTGAAGTATCCCCCACCCGCATCCTGTAACAGGGAGATAATAAGCCTACCTATCTCATGAGGTTATTAAGAATTTTCAGTTGACTTTTACTTACGGAGTGCTAGTAGGGTCCCTCATTCATAGTAAGCACACATTGAGTATTAACTGTTAACTTTAATTGTATTTTTTTGTCATTTTATTTTATTATTTATTTATTTGAGATGAAGTCTGGCTCTGTCGCCCAGGCTGCAGTACAGTGGCGTGATCTCGGCTCATGGCAAACTTTGCCTCCCAGGTTCAAGCGATTCTCCTGCCTCAACCTCCTGAGTAGCTAGAATTAGAGGCGCCCACCACCACACCCAGCTAATTTTTATATTTTTAATAGAGACAGGGTTTCACCATGTTGGCCAGGCTGGTCTCAAACTCCTACCTCAGGTGATCCGCCTGTCTCAGCCTTCCAAAGTGCTGGGATTACAGGCGTGAGCCACCACACCCGGCCTTTTATTTTATCTTTTTAGACACAGGGTTTCACTCTGTTGCCCAGGCTGGACTGCAGTGGTGTGATCATAGCTCACTATAAATCCAGCTCCGGGGCTTGTGTTTCCCCCACCTCAGCCTCCCAAGCAGCTAGGCCTGCAGGCGCATGCCATCATGCCCAGCTAATTTAAAATTTTTATTTTGTAGAGATGGAGTCTTGCCACACTGCCCAGGCTGGTCTTGAACTGCTAAGCTCAAGCAATTCTCCCACCTTGATCTCCCAAAGTGCTGGGATTACAGGTGGGAGCCACTGTGCCCAGCCTATTTTTTTCTTTAAAGTTGTTACAAAACTTAGAAATAAATATAAAGAGAAGTGGAGGTAGAACATATTAGCCCTAATCTCACTCTCCAGACAGAATTATCCTTGACTTTTCTGTATTTGTTCTTACAGCATTCCCCTCGTCCATATTTTAATGCTATCATACTGTAATAATTCTTTTATTTTTTCTATAATTCTTTTTATTTATTTTTTTGAGATCGAGTCTCACCCTGTCACCCAGTCTGCAGTGCAGTGGCACCATCTCAGCTCACTGCAATCTCCACCCTCCAGTTTCAAGTGATTCTCCTACCTCAGCCTCCCAAGTAGCTGGGATTACAGGCATGTGCCACCATGTCCAGCTAATTTTTGTATTTTGAGTAGAAACGGTTTCACCAGGCTCGTTTCAAACTCCTAATCTCGTGATCCGCCTGCCTCCCTAAATACTGGGATTACAAGTGTGAGCCAATGCGCCCGGTGCAATTCTTTTATTTTTTCAGAGATGGAGTGTCACTGTTGCCCAGGCCAGAGTGCAGTGGTACAGTCCTAGCTCACTGTAGCCTTGAACTCCTGGGCTCAAGTGAGCATTCTGAGTAGCTGAAACTACAGGTACATGCCACCTGACCAGCTAATTTTATTTATTTTTGTATTTTAAATATGTATTTTTTCTGTGTGTATGCTTATGCAACTGGCTATTAAAGAATTTTTTTTTTATAGAGATAGGGTATTGCTATATTGCTCACGCTGGTTTCAAATTCCTGGCCTTAATTGATCTTCCCACCTCAGCCTTACAAAATCCTGGGTTTAAGATGTGAGGTACCCCACTGGCCAGTGTTTTTAAATTGAGATATAATTTACCATTTTATTATTTATTTATTTAGAGACTCTGTTACCCAGGCTAGAGTGCAGTGGTGTGATCTCAGCTCACTGCAACCTCCACCTCCTGGGTTCAAGCTAGTTGTGTGCCTCAGCTTCCCGAGTAGCTGGGATTACATGTACCCACCACCAAGCCCAGGTATGTATTTTTAGTAGAGATGGGGTTTCGCTATGTTGGCCAGGCTGGTCTTGAACTCCTGGCTCAAGTGATCCACCTACCTCGGCCTTCCAAAGTGCTGGGATTACAGGTGTGAGCCACCACGCCTGGCTCTAATTCACCATTTCAAAGAGTATAATTTAGTGGTTTTTATTCACAAGGTTGTGTAACCATCACCACTAATATCAGAATATATTAATGAGTCATGGCTGTGTTTTAATAATTATCCTTTATATTTTTAATTCTCAAACCCTAGAAGATGCCTCTCATGGAGGAGTTTCTGAGCAGCACGTCTGGTCCAGTGGCTTTGAAAGGGAGCTCAAACCAGAAAGTGTTTCAAGCCCTGGACGTCACATCCTGAGGGCCACAGGAGAAGAGAACATGGCTGTGAGTTTGGATGACGACGTGCCCCTCATCCTGACCTTGGACGAGGGTGGCAGTGCCCCACTGGCTCCCTCCAACAGCCTGGGCCAAGAAGAGCTACCTAGCAAAAGTAAGATGGTGGGGAGCGCTGGAGGGACCCCAGTGTTTCTCTTTCAGAGGCTGAGAGGTGATAAGTGCTTTGTGGTCTGATAGTAGGGGCATGTAACTTGCTGCTTGGCCACATGTTTGAGCCCCAAATTCTGATACAGAAACTACTCCTGAGAGACTGTGGGTTCTCATTCCACACCCCCAACTTGGCAGTGTTTCCAAGGGCCTAGCTGCTGCTCTTCGAGCCCTCATTCCCTTTGCTACCTGCCTGCCTTACACCTGAGGTGACTTGGCCTGCCTGCGGATGCTTGGCGGGGACCTCAGGCCAACCTGCTCTGGCTGCCTTCCCTGCCCCATTCCTTCTTAAAAAAAGAAACAGATTTCAACACCAGCCTCCGTCTGTCCCCATCTGAAACCGTTGGCAGGAGAGCAGCACTGCCTGCATCTCTGCTCCATCTCAGTCCCTCCTTGCCCAGGACAGCGGGGAAGAGGGCGAGTGTTTTGTCGTGATTCATTGATTTGAGGGTTTGGGGTTTTGCTTTGACTTCCTATGAACCAAAGCCTAGCACAAAGTGAACCCAAGTGCAGCAAGGAGCTTTAAATTTTTTAAATTTTAAGTGTGTTTCTGGCAGAATCAGAGGTCTTAAAAACCCTTCTGGTTCTCATCCCGAAGCCATTTGTCTCAGTTGCTCATGCCTTGGGCTTAGGAGAGGCTTAAAATAACTTGCCTATTCTGGAGGGTCCTAAGATGTTGGGAAGCAGTGCTTTAGGGTCTGCTTAGCAAATGCATGTTCCACATCTCCCGGTGCTCCCCAGCCAGGGCAGAGGGGGAGTGTTCTCCCGTTCACAAGTGAAGATGTTTGGGGCCAGGGAGAGACGAGCCAGGCTCTCCCGTCTCCTTTGTCCAGAGAGAATGCAGTTGAGTTGCAGGGAGCTCAGCGGCCTCCCCTGGGAATTGATGAAGGAGAGCAGTGTTTCCAGGGATGTGAGTGTGGCGGGGAGCCCTGGCCTCCTAGAAACAGGCCTCTCTTTGCTTCGCCATGCTCACCCTCATCTAGGGTGGCAGAGCTGGGCTGCTCAGGAGGATTCAAACGTAAACCAGATTTTCCCCCAAGCACCACTCAGGGATGAGAAAGCAGTGGCTCTGATTTCAGAAAATCTGTTTTCTTTCGAAATCCCTTTGCAAGGATAGGCAGTATTATCCCTGTTTTACAGAGGAGGAAACTGTAGGTCAGAGAGGGCAAGTAACTTGCCTGAAGTCACCCAGCCAGGAAATGGTTGAGCAGAGATTTGAACCCAGCATCATCTGACTCCAGAATTCCTTCTCCTTCTCCTCTTCCTTCTTTTTCTTCAGCTGCTCCTCCCTCTCCTTTTTGCTTCACTCCCTTCAATAGATGTAAGCACAGGCCAGGCACGGTGGCTCCCACCTTTAATCCTAGCCCTTTGGGATGCCAAGGCAGGAAGACCACTTGAGCCTAGTGATTTTGAGTTCAAGTTCAAGATCAACCTGGGCAACATAGTGAGACCTCAGTTGTACAGAACAATTAAAAACTTATCCAGGTATGGTGGTGCGTGCCGATAGCCCCAGCTACTCAGGAGGCTGAGGTAGGAGGATCGCCTGAGCCCAGGAATTCAAGGTTGCTGTGGGCTATGATTGCACCACTGCACTCCAGCCTGGGCAACAGAGCAAGACCCTGTCTCAAAAAAAAAAAAAAAAAAAAGAAAAGAAAATGAGTACAGGCCTTTAGCATTTATATTATCTCCTTATATAACCTCAATATAGAGCTGTTGTTATTATCTGTATTTTATAGAGGAGACAAGCTCAGAGAGGTTAAGTAACTTGCCCAAGGTCACACAGCTAGTAAGCAGTAAAGCCTGTCTGATCTTTCCTCCCGCATCACAATGGAAGGTGCTTTGGGGAAGGGGTGAAAGTGAACGTGACTCAGCTTTAGAGAAGAATGCTGCCTAGTGAGGGTGTGGCTGGTGTCTGGAAATAGCCAGGCTCAGGATTCCAGAGCCTGGAATGGGAATCCTGGCTGTCATCACAAGTGTCACTTTTAAGTCCCTCCAATGTGCCCGAACTGATGGTTGGGCGTCCAGCCTTCCTGTGGGATGAAAGGGGCAAGAGAGCAGCCCCGTCCTGTGTCAAGCTGAGGCTTGGAGCTGCTGATGGAGCTTGATGAATAGGAAATAGGCCAGAGACACAATAAGACTCCCCTTGGCTAGGCCACTAGCGACACTGCTTTTATCTTGGCAAAGTCAGTGGCTTATTTTGGTTTGTTTCTCAAGAAATGTATCACTAACTGCTGGGGTCCGGGGACATTGTGTTTCCTGCACAGCACATTAGTATCTCAGTTTCCTCTCTCAGCTTCTTACTGGCTCGTTTTTAAAACCTCAGTGAACTGGTGGGTGTAATTCTCCAAGCCTGGCTGGGAAGAAGGGTAGGACCTGTCCAAGTAAACAAGAGATTTCAAAGGAGGCCTGCTCTACCTTAGCATAGGCCTTTCATATTTTGTGCTTGGGTTTTGGCCTTGACCTTCTACCCCAGCATCCTGCCTGTCCCTGCTGTCTGAGGAGTAGTCCTTCAGTCCTTTTCTTTGAGATGGAGTCTTGCTCTGCTACCCAGGCTGGAGTGCAGTGGCACAATCTCGGCTCACTGCAGCCTCCATCTCCTGGATTCAAATGATTCTCCTGCCTCAGCCTCCCACGTAGCTGGGATTACAGGCATGAATCACCACACCAGGCTAATTTTTTTGTATTTTTAGTGGAGATGGGGTTTCACCATGTTGGCCAGGCTAGTCTCAAACTCCTGGCCTCAAGTAATCTACCTGCCTCAGCCTCCCAAAGTGCTGGGATTACAGGTGTGAGCCACCATACCCAGCTCATTTTTTTTTGTATTTTTAGTGGAGATGGGGGTTTCACCATGTTGGCCAGGCTGCTCTTGAACTCCTGGCCTCAAGTGATCCACCTGTCTTGGCCTCCCAAGGTGCTGGGATTACAGGTGTGAGCCACTGTGCCCAGCCCGGTTTTTCTGTTTTAAAGCTTCTTTTCAATCTCCCATCCAGTGGGGCTGGGGAGGGCAAGCTCTTCAGCCGGCAGATGAAGCCTTGTGTGTTCTAGTGCCTTCTTGCTTCACCGGTCCCATTTCCTGCCTCACTCCACAGCATCATACTGCATTTAGTTCGGTGAATCCCCTGTGCATTCTTAAACCTCTCCACCTTGCTGGCAAGTCAGTCTAGAATGCCTTTCTCAGCCTCTTGTTTGCTTGTGGCCTCCAGTTCTGTCTTGAAAATCCTGCTGATAACACCATCTCTTTGAAGCCTTCACTGAACTTCCCCTTCCTGACAGAGCTAATTACTCACTACCCTTTTCTGCTTCGGTATCTTGATTAGGCTTCCATTATTACAAGTAGATTATGGTGGGGTAATTACACGGCTAACCATCTGATCACCTACTAGGCCCTGAGAGCCATTTATCTTTTTTTTTTTTTTTGAGATAGAGTCTAACTCTGACGCCCAGGCTGGAGTGCAGTGGCGCCATCTCAGCTCACTGCACCCTCCGCCTCCGAGGTTCAAGTGATCCTCCCACCTCAGCAGCTGGGACTACAGGCATGCGCAACCATGCCTGGCTAATTTTTGTATTTTTAGTAGAGACGGGGTTTCACCATGTTGGCCAGGCTGGTCTCAAACTCCTGACCTCGAGTGATCTGCCCACCTCTGCCTCCCAAAGTGCTGGGATTACAAGTGTGAGCCACCATGCCTGGCCCAAGATCCATTCATCTTTGTATCACATAGCTTAATGTCCACAATATGCAGGTACTCAACAAACCGTGGTCAGAATCAACCTACATGGATTTCTGGGGCCTTGCAGCTCATGGGAGTGGCTGTGTGAGGGCCCCAGTCAGAGGTGGGCAGCCTCCCTTTTGCTGTCTCTCCCACCATAGGTTTGAGTCCCATTGCTCTCAGCACAGCTGAGTGTCCTGGTGGCTGCCATCATTGACCTTTGTCTTTGGCTGCTGTAAACTTTTGAGTTACTAAGGAGTTGGCAGCATGCAGATGGAGGCCATCCGTGGAGTTGGCAGCGACATGAGCGTGGGCCACTGGGAACGAAACAAGCTTTCTAAGTCTGCGTCGCCATCAAGCCTGGCTTTTGTTTTGGCCCAGCAGCCACTGAGGCCTTCTCGGCACTGTACCTCCACGCCCCATGTCTGTTTGGGCACCCTTAACAAAACACCATGGACTGATGGCTTAACCAACAGAAATCTGATTTCTCACAGGCCTGGAGGCTGGAAGTCTAAGACCAAGGTGTCAGCGGGTTTGGTTTCTTGCAAGGCCTCTTTCCTTGGCTTGCAAATTTTTCTTTTCTGATAAGGACACCAGTCCTATTGGATTAGGGCCCACCCATATGACCTTATTTTACCTTAATCACCTTTAAAGGCCCTTTCTCCAAACACAGTCACATTCTGAGCTACTAGGGGTTAGGACTTCAGCCTATGAATTTGAGGGGGACACAGTTCAGGCCATCACACTCCTGCCCCTTCCTCAGAGGCAGGGGCCGAGGAATCTGGCTATGCTGCCTATGACCTTTAACCCTACAGGAAACTGGAGGGTTTGGGTTTTTCTCCTTACATGGGCAAGAGTGGATTTAATCCAAGACTCAAACATCTTTGGGCTCTAAGAGCGGCTGCTGCAGTGCTAATGAATGAGTCACAGGCAACACGGTGTCAGGTTGATAAAGGAGACAGGTATGAGCAGAGGTATTTAAAGCCTGGAAACCAGGAATAACCTTGAAAACAGTCAGCAGGGCCGCTGCTAGACAGAGTGGTTTACAGACAGCCCACAGTCCACACCACATGGCAGGCGGTGGTCTCACCCACTGCGTTCAGGGAATCAGGATGTCTAGGGTGGGTAGACATGCTGGGTAGTTCAAGGCATTTCCCAGAGTAGCTCTGGTTACACTCAGCTCTGCCTTCTCCCTGCCTTTAAAGCCAGCCGCTGCCTAAGATGGATTAGACCATGTGCCTTTTCTGAGTGAGGGAAGGATTGGGCTCGAGGGGGCTGGCTGAGGTCTGAGCTGGATGTTCAGTCTCTGCTTTGGTGTGGGTTGTTTATGGTTGTCAGGTGACAGGCCCTGCAGCTAAAGCCCAAGGTTACAGCGCAGAGAGCTGCTCTTTCCCTCCTTCACGCCAAGGCCCGGCACGCCATCGGGAGTTCCTAGGACCAGTGCAGCCTCAGCAGTGTGCAGGATCCCTGCCCCCGGCAGAGGCCCCAACATGGCACCCTGGTCCCTTTTCAGGGTCTTCATACAGACAGGGCCAGTTGGCACCAGGCTCAGTCAAGGTGGGCCAGAGCTGTTGGCCTCAGGGCTGCTGTAGCCAGGAGGAGCTGGGAGAGAGTCTCGCCAGCTGGCACCGAAGGATAATCCACCCCGAGGCGTGTGCTCCATCACTGTTACCTGTGCCGTGGCTTTGCCTCTGACCAGGTGGCCTGAGCATACTTGCCAAAGAGTGAAGAATCCGAAGGGGCCTGCACCGCTTTTGTCACTTGTGGTACCATGGAGGGTGGAGTGGTTGAGCTGAGTATAGCTCTTAGCTGCTCCAAGCCTCAGCCTGCTCATCTGTAGAATGGCCATGATGGCATCCATCAGTTGAATAGTTGCAGGGGATTGAGTGAGATCACATGTGTGAGCACATGGTCCATGCTCAGCCAGTCACAGGCGTTATTATCATGGCAGAGACTGGGCTTCCTTGGAATATCCTCCATGAGCAGAGGTCCTGAACCCAGGGCAGGATCCAGATCCTTCTTGCCTCATTCCTGGCACAGCGGGTTGCCCTGCCTAGCCAGGATGCCTCAACGTAGCAGCTGGAGACCAAGCAGCAATTAGATTTTCACAGGCTCCCACTGAACTTGGGCATTTGGCTCCGCTGGAGTCATTCTCCTGGCTTTTTCAGGGCCTTGCCAAGGCAGATCGCTGGGTGTCACCAGACCGGCAGTGGCGCCAATTAAAATGAGTAAGCATCCAGCATGCTGGGCTGGAGCCTTGCAGCCGAGCCTTGGTGCTTTCACTTCCTCAGCCCTCCGCGTTTTCATGGGGGGGATCCTGTCTGTTGCCTCAAGCCCCCTGCCATGAGATGCTGTCTCTTCCCGTCCCCCTTTCCGCCCTGCACACAAGGCGCTGACGCTCTGAATGACAGTCGTGGCAGCTGGGTGAGGGCTGGAGCACCTGCTGGGCTCCTCTTCCCCACTCTCCTTGGGGAGGGCTGAGTTCACATTTGCCCTGAGAGTACTTCATGAGCCAGAACCATGAACTGCTCAGCTCCCTCATCTGGGAGGGAGAATGGGAGGGCTTGGATGGCTCACAGCAGTATACCGCTGGGGGCATCTTGTTGCAGTGTCCTCTGCTGGGAGGTTTCAGATGACAGCAAGGTAACCCAAGAACAAACCTGGAGTGACATCAGTCTTGAGACAGCCCCCATGCCACCTTCCTGCTCTAGGAGCCCCGAGCAGCCCTCCCTTTTTGCCCTTTGCCGGAGTGAAGTCTCTGGTTCGGGCATCCTCTGACTCTCACTCTTCTCCCCGCAGTCAGGTCAGCCTGGGTAGGGTATGTGCAGTCATAATCATGGCCTGTGGGTGTGGAGCCCCCACCGTGTGTCAGCCAGTGTCCAGAGTGCTTTGCTGCTGCTATCATTTCGTGCTTCTTCCTAGCAGATTTGGGAGGCCATTGCTTTCAGTATCACCTTACAGAAGAGGAAACGGAGGCTCCCAGAGGATAAAACTCATCCAAGGTCATGAAGCCACTTTGACTTCCATCGAACCCATGTCTACTGACTCTAGAACTAGTCTCTTACCTAATGTGCCCTCCACCGTGAAGTAGAGCTCTGGGGAAGAGGTAGCATTTTAGGCTGAATTTCTTTCTTTCCCAAAAGGAAGTTGGTTTCTATCTTTATCCTTTTTTTAAATTAAACTTTTATTTCCTCCAAGGCAATTATTCTAAACGGAGTTCCATACCTGGAGCTCCCTTTCATGTTGTAGAAATAGCACAGCTGATGGCATTTCATTGTGAAGCTGTTTTGGATCACCCAGAGAAGCTCCGAGACAGGGCAAGTGACAACCAGACCACGAAGGACAGCCACGCTCTTGCCATCTGCAGAAAGTAGGCTTTTCCCCCAATGCACGCCTTTCCCCAATTCTTCCTCTGCATAGAGGCATTTGGCTACTTTTTCCATCATGGTGGTTAGGAGAAGAAAATGTGGGCAGAAAATGGCAGTTCTCAGGTGTCACAATTGGGGCGTGGGAAAGGAAGGATGAGGAGGAGCAACTTGGAGCGTGGGTCGTGACGGTAGACTCCCAAGGCCAGGTGGGCTTGCTGAGGGCAGTGACCTCCCTGAGGTTGCTGACTCCCAGTGGCAGGTGACCCCACATCAGGGCTCACCTGGTGGAAGTCCCTGGACTGAGCCGGATAACCAAACTGGGGCCATTGGTGCTTATGTTGCCATTTGTACCGGGTACTCCTTATGCCTTGTTTGCTTTTGTTCGAAATGTTTATCTCCTTGTAAAACCTGCAGTTCTTTCCCTACCCCAGTCATGAGGCTCTGGCTCAGAGGAGGTATGAGATTGTAGCATGAGATCTGAGAGCTGGGCCGCCCTGGGGCCTGCCGGGCCAGGGGCATGCTGGGGACAGTGTGCGCTCTCTAAAGGGACAACTCGTACTTACTCTGACTAATCATTGTCATGTAGGATCAGAGGCAGATTGCTAGCACATTTGCCAGTTTTTCAAAATAAATTAGAACCTATGTATGTGTGTGTGTATATATATATTTCTTTTGGAGATCTTGCTCTGTCATCCAGGCTAGAGTACAGTGGCACACTCTCGGCTCAGTGTAAACTCCGCCTTCTGGGCTCAAGCGATTCTCCTGCCTCAGCCTTCCTAGTGGCTGGGACTACAGGCACATGCCACCATACCCAGCTAATTTTTGTATTTTTAGTAGAGACAGGGCTTCACCATGTTGGTCTGGAGGGTCTTGATCTCTTGACCTTGTGATCCCCCCACCTCGTCCTCCCAAAGTGCTGGGATTACAGGTGTGAGTCACAGTGCCTGGCCCTAGAACCTTAATCAAAAGTCTTTTGATTCTTAAATAGTGACAGCCAATTCATACACATCTTCAGTGTAGCCAGCTGAGTGAAATCTGGTCAGAAGGCTGCCCTGTTCTGTCTGACATAGAATTTACTGATTCACCTTTTGTTTTCTCTTCGGAACAGACTGCTTCAAATTAAGGAAAAGTATACAAAACCAACCAACAAACCCTCCATGGTGCTGAGGTTATGTTTCTCTTCCAGTGGCTTCCAGTGGGAATCAGAACAGGTCAGGCAACCTCCTCTTTGCCCAAAGAAAGACCCGATTTCATTCAGCTTTGGAATCAAAGCTGGGGCTGCAGGGTAGAGGTGTTGAGCCAGGCCAGGCAAGGGGAGAGCTGAAGCCAGAGCAGGTGGGTGCATCTCCCAGGAAATCCTGCATCATTTTTTCCTGGTGATTCTTTCCTTCTTTGTTACGGTTCACATGGGGCTATGGAGCACGCATTTTCTATTCTTCCTTCTTATCTTCATCTTATGCAACTTTAGACCACCATCTTTTTTTTTTTTTTTTTTTTTTTTTTGAAGTGATTTGATTCAGGCTGTGACCTTTTGTTGTTGTTAGCTTGGACTTTGAGATATGTAATAAAGATTCAAGTGGGCATTAGAAGTTTTTTAAAAAAGTAGTGGTTTAACAAAAGAAAAAATTAATGGTTTAATAGCTAGTCTTTTTTCTTTAAATCGTCACTTTCTTGTCAACTGAATAAGCAGAGTTTTTTAAATGGCTGCACATTTAGGACTTAGAACCGCTGCCCTGGAAGTTAGAAGTGCGTCAAATGTAGTTCCAGCTTGATCTGGTGGGCAGTGAGATGAGCATAGCACACCCTTCTTTTGTGGTGTATAACCCTAGAAGGACTTAGGGGAGGTGGGCATGGCTTTCCAAGAAGGTGGAAGATGGGGGCAGGAGGAGATGGCACACGTCTGCTTGGTGAGGATTTGGGGTAGCATCCAGATTGGCTTTAGAGGGCAGGTTAAGCTTGAGTGTGCTGAGTGTCTAAGGAGATGAACAGCAAGTGAAAGACTCCCAGAAGAAAGGAGCAGCGGAGGAAAGGTGTGTATGTGCTGGAGTGGGTGGTGCATGAGTCAGAGGGTTGGGGAGAAAGGTTGGATCCAAATCTTGAGGGTCTCCTTGCCTGCACCCCTAGAACCATACTGAAGAGGAGCTGGGCCTTCATCTTGGGGTGACAGAAAAGACCCCGGGCACTTTAAGCAGGGAAGTGACCATCGTTTTTTAGGAGAGCATCTGAAAATTCACTCATGCTGCTCTGCCAAGAGCGGTTGGCAATGTTGGCAAGACCAGGTAGTGTGGGGACGGCCCAGGGACACGGGGGCACCCGTTTTGTTTTGCCTGAACAGTGTTTTAAGAGGCAGCATAACCAAGCAGGTGGTATGTACATGCAGCTTGGCACCTGCGTCTGCCACCCCCCAGCGTCCCATGTTTGTTACCTGCTTGGTGCCTGTAGGCATTTGGGTCTGTAGCCCCTGGATGAATTCTGATGGCACAGCCCTGTGGCTGGAGACGATGCAGCTCAGCCAGGGGAGTAGCAGAAGATCAACTGCGGACAGGTGTGACTTAGGGAGAGGTGGGAGTTTGGGGTGCTGGGAAGAGGGATCAAAGATCCTAGGGAGGGGAAACAGCATGGTCAAAGTAAGGGGAGGGCTGCAGTGAGTTGAGATTGCCATTGTGCTCCAGCTTGCCTGGGTGACAGAATGAGACCCTATCTCAAAAAAAAAAAAAAGAAAATGCAGGAACTCCTGTGAGACTCACACCATGGACAGGGCCAGAGACTAGCATGCTGGGGGCAGATTGGATTTGGGTTGTGGTTAAGAGCATGCACGCTGGGGTCAGACCCGCTGAGTTTGAATCCAGCCCTGCGTTCTCCTGTTGGGACTTTGGCCAGGTGATGTAACCCCTCTAAACTTTCCATAAAATGACACTAACATTAGTGTTACCTTTTAGGATTGTTCTGAGGTTCATGCAAGATAGCATGCCTCATACAACTAGCACAGAGCCTGGCTTAAACCAGAATGAGCATTGAGTGGATGTCAGCCATTATGCTTAGGGTCAGGGGTCAGAGCAGGTGTATCCTTTTTATGGAGCTCCTAAAACACTGATGGTAGGAGTTTGGACCTGGTTGAATTGGGCATGGGAGCTGCTAAATATGTTTGGGTCAGAAAGTACGTGATGACAGAGCATCTTCCTGCTGACGTCTTGCCAGCTCGGGGTGCTGTCTCTAGCCACTGTGATAACCCCTGAGCTTAGAAACCCTGGGGTCGGTCAGCCCTGAATAGGAGTTACTTTTCTCCCTGGAGATTGGGAGGTGGATGGGGAGGAAACTTCCAGGCTGTTCTGCAGTAGTGGGAGCCAGATTTGGCATTTTTCTCTCTCTGTCCGTCTTTCTGACCAGTCACTGAACTTCCCTGGGTCCTGGAAGCTCAGCTCAGTTCTTACTTTTTTTTTGAGTTACAGTCTTGCTCTGTTGCCCAGGCTAGAGTACGGTGGCACGGTCTCAGCTCACTGCAACATCTGCCTCCCGTTTTCCTGTTTGCTTGCTTGCTTGCTTCCTTCCTTCTCTTTTCTTTTCTCTCTCTTTCTCGCTCTCTTTTTTTTTTTTTTTTTTTTTTGAGAAAGAGTTTCATTCTTTTTGCCCAGGCTGGAGTGCAATGGTGCAATCTCAGCTCACCGCAACCTCTGCCTCCCACATTCAAGCGATTCTCCTGCCACAGCCTCCTGAGTAGCTGGGATTACAGACATGTGCCACCACGCCTGGCTAATTTTATATTTTTAGTAGAGACAGGATTTCTCCATGTTGGTCAGGCTGGTTTCGAACTCCTGACCTTAGGTGATTGTCCACCTCAGCCTCCCAAAGTGCTGGGATTACAGGCGTGAGCCACCAGGCCTGGCCTGCCTCCCAGTTTCAAGCAATTCTAGTGCCTCAACCTCCCAAGTACCTGGGATTACAGGCGTGCGCCACAGTATCCTGTCCATTTTTTTGTATTTTTGGTAGAGATGGGGTTTGACCATGTTGGCTAGGCTGGTCTCAAACTCCTGACCTCAAGTGATTCACCTGCTTTGGCCTCCCAAAGTGCTGGGATTACAGGTGTGAGCCACCACGCCTGGCCTGTTCCACTGCCTTCTTAAAAGTCTCTCAGGAAGGATCTGGACAATGCTGGGCAGATGAGGATTTTCACAGGCTCACCTGGCCTAGGGCCCGGCCCAGGAGGGTGCTCTTTGATGAGAAACATCCCAGCAGTATTGAGCACAGAGGAAGCAGTTAGTGAAAGAAAAGCAGAGCTGATGGGAGGAGGAAGTTTGACTGTGCCCAGCCCTGCCCCATGTCTCCCACTTTGCCCTTCCTAATCCCACCACACCCAGCTCTTAGGATCAGAAAGTCTGTTGAAGTTCCGGGGCCACTCTCCTGATTAAAAAGGTGTGGCTTCTGTTTCCGGCAGATAAATTCCGGCTTTGTTCCAGTGCACTGACACAGCCCCTGAAAAACCATCTCGGTTTGATCAGGAAGTATTTTCAGACAGGCAGCCTACCTCTGATTTTATCATCCTCCTTCACGATAAAGCCTAGATGTTCTGCCTTTCCCCTTAGTGGAGAAACCTATCCACACTTCCAGTATTGAGGAATTGGTGTCTTGGAATACAGCTTGGGTATTTGGATTGCAAATTATTGAAAACATTCTGATCTCTTTGCCCCCTTAGCTGTAGAAGCAAGCAGAGAGCATCATATTACTGCAACAGCAGTGCTGGTTTTCTTTTTTTTTCTTAAAAAACATGATTTAGGGGTTCAGGGAACCTCCTAGGTGAACCTTTCAGTGACTTCCTGCTTCAGCAGCATTTGGAAGACTTGCAGATATCTCCCGTGAGTGCCATGTGGGTGTAACCCCTGCTCTTTGCCCTGACAATCCAGTAGCTGCATATCAGAGCGTCCTTTTTGCCACCTTAAATGACCAAGTCTTCCTAGAGCCATTCTTGTTACGGTTGTTAAGAATGTGTGCTGTAATGTTATAGATGGTTATCCTAACAGCTCTTGCGGAGTTAGTGGTATTTATCCCCATTTTGCGGAGGCACAAGTTGAGGCTCAGTGAAGGAAGTAATCTGCAAAGGCAGACAACAGCGCAGTAGGGTTCATTCCTTCAGCAGATGTTGATGGGCTGCCACGTGCCTGGCAGACCCTCCAAGTAGGCCCAGGAGGAGTTTGTGGTGCCCCTTGCCCTCTAATCTCAGCCCTGCTGCCTCTGTTTTCAGGTTTTGCCTAGTAGGAGCATTTCTTCACCCAGGCCCTAGTAGCCTTTAAAGTTTCACTAAAAGCAGCATATAGATAAGGAAACCCTAAACCTAGACTACCTCAACCCTACCCTGGGCCAAGGTGTTTTTTTTTTTTTTTTTTTTTTTTTTTGAGACAGAGCCTAGCTCTGTTGCCCAGGGTGGAGTACATTGGTATGACCTTGGCTCACTGCAACCTCCATCTCCTTGTCTCAAGTGATTCTCATGCCACAGCTTCCCGAGTAGCTGGGATTACAGGTGTGTACCACCACATCCGGCTAACTTTGGTATTTTTTGTAGAGATGGGGTTTCACCATATTGGCCAGGCTGGTCTTGAACCCTGGGCCTCAGGTGATTCGCTCACCTCTGCCTCCCAAAGTGCTGGGATTACGGGCATGAGCCACCATGCCCAGTCGAAAGTCTTAAAACATGGACTGTTTATACAGTCTCATTTAATAATCACATCATTTCATTAATTTTCTCATTTAAACCATTCACTACTAAACTGCCCCCTGGGCTGCCATGTCTCTTGCTTCTGATATCATCCTGCTTTTTTTTTATTTTTTTTTTGAGACAAAATCTCACTCTGTTGTCCAAGCACGAGTGCAGTGGCGCAATCTCAGCTTGGCTCACTGCAACCTCCACCTCCCAGGTTCAAGCAATTCTCTTGACTTAGCCTCCCGTGTAGCTGGAACTACAGGCATGTACCACCATTCCTGGCTGATTTTAGTATTTTTAGTAGATACAGGGTTTCACTGTGTTGGCCAGTCTGGTTTCAAACTCCTGACCTCCTGATCTGACCTCCTCAGCCTCCTAAATCCCCTAAAATGCTGGGGTTACAGGCTTGAGCCACCTCACCTGGCCCTTCCTGCTTTCTTTAGCTGAAAGCCTTTGGAGCCTTCTCTAACCCATGAGGGTAGTGGTTGTGTTTCCACAGCCTCTCATTCTCCATGTATGCTGTTTACACTTCATTCTCTGCCCTCCACTGCACACAGACCCATTTGCTCCCCGGCACTGGGATGTAACAGATTTGATGATTGAATCAGTGTTTGTTTTGTGCCGTGATGGATTGTGAGAAAATGGAGTTTTGATGAATTAGGTAATTTAAAATATGGGAGGGAGCCAGGCACAGTGGTTCACCCTATAATCCCAGCACTTTGGTAGATTTTGGTAGACCAAGGCGCGAGGATTGCTTGAGGCCAGAAATTTGAGACCAGCTTGGACAACATAGTGAGACCCCCATCTCTACAAATAAGTTTAAAGAAAAATTAGCCAGGTGTGGGGTTGCACGCCTGTAGTCTCAGCTACTTGAGAGGCTGAGGCATGAGGATTGCTTGAGCCCAGGAGTCTAAGGCTGCAGTGAGCCATGATCACACTATTATACTACAGCCTAGGCAACAGAGTAAGACCCTGTCTCTAGAAATGTATATGTATACACATACATATTTCAAAATAAAATATGGGTGGGAGGGCTAACTTTGGCAAAGAATCCTTTCATAGTATGAATAATACCCACTGTGTTCATCCAGCATCAAGCAGGGTTTTGTGAATCCTGCTCCCTCTAGTTAGGGCTCACCCAGTTTGCAAGTTTCTTTCTTATGTCTCCCTGATGCCTATATGAAATGGCAGGCCAGGCCAGGGCAGGGCAGGAAGGTAGAGGCAGAAGCCGGTGTAATGCCTGAGTGTTAATGGCTGTTGTTTTGGGTGCTGGTGTTTTGCACAGCTGTGCCTCTTTCTGGTAGTACAAGTTTTGCAAAGGCAGGGACCATGTCTCTTCTTCTCATACTCTGGGCACATAATAGACATGAAATTGCATATCTGGGAATGAGTCAGTTTCCAAAAACATCCAGGGTCCCAGGTAACTGTCACAGCTAAATCAGCCCCTGGAGCCATTGGGGGGTGACAAGGAGACTCACACGTGATCAGATCAGAAGTAGCCCAGCAGGGCGTGGCATTGCTGCCTCTAGGAACAGCCTACTCTTTGGATGTTCACGTCTCTGCTTCCAGCTTTGAACTCCCTAGGAGCCCACATGTGTCCTGTAACAGCCATATCAGCCCTGGGTACTCAAGCCCCACCTTCCCTCCATCTGAGCTTCCCTACCACCGCCCTACCATTTGTAGACTGCCCATCTCTCTTTTTCGTCTCTCTCTTTGTTAGATTGGGATTTTATTTTATTTTTTCCTAATTCTTTTAGCTCTTGCTGAAAACCAGCTTAGGCAGAGCGACCTGTGCTCAGTGCTGGCTAATGGCTTGGAGCCGCTCCAAGTTGCCGGCTGTGCTGCCTTTCACTTGTGGGTGGTCGTCGACAAGCGTGATGTCTTCTCTCTGTGACTCTCGAGGGGCCTCTCTTCTTGCGGGCTCGGCTGTTCACACTTGGCTGGCCTGCCTGGTTGTTTGGAATTGCAGTTTTTACTGCACAGCCTGGAGCCAGTCTGGTAGCCTCAACAGGGCTCGGATTTTACAAGTACTAAAGTCCATTCAGCCTCCAGCCTAGTTGGCCCATTTGATTTTGTTACATGTTGTTTTTCGCTATTTCCACTTGGAGACCAGACACCGTCCAGAGTGTGTGGGGACACAAAAGTCTAGAGATGGAGGTGGCTTGGGAGATTCTTAGGCTGTGATGAATGTGTGCCTGTTGAGGAGTGATGGTACTTGCTGATGTCTACAACAGGTGAACATTTCCTGAGTGTCACTCAGTTGGCTGCAAAGGATGGGGTTGAATTTCTGGCATCCTCTCTTGATAGCTGAACATCCTTGAATGAGGAGCTAAGCTTGTTTTTCCTAAGATGCAGTTTCTTCATCTGTAAAATGCGGATACGAATGTCTCCAGTCAGAGTCTCAGCCCATGAGTAGGTAATAGAGGGACTTTCTGCATTGAGAATGTGAATCTTTCCTCCTTTCTCATGTTCTCCCTGTTCCTTGTAAGGGATGTGTTGGTGGTTTGCATTTCCTTGAGTGTTGTAGCGGTCGAGGGGCTGTAGTTAACTTCCTTGATTACCTACAAGGAAGTTGTGTTGTGTTGCAGAATTAAGAATCAAACAGCTTGGTCTCCTGCTGTTTTTTTTTTTTTTGAGATGGAGTCTTGCTTTGTTGCCCAGGCTGGCGCAATCTTGGCTTACTGAAACCTCTGCTTCCTAAGTTCAAGCGACTCTCTTGCCTCCCGAGCAGCGGGGATTACAGGCGCCCACCATCATGCCTGGCAGATTTTTGTATTTTTGTAGAGATGGGTTTTCACCATGTTGGCCAGACTGGTCTTGAACTCCTGACCTCAGGTGATCTGCCTTCCTTGGCCTCCCAAAGTGCTGGGATTACAGGTGTGAGCCACCGTGCCCGGCCACTCCTGCTCATTCTTTAGGGTGGCCTCTTGATTTCCATTGTATTTTCTTTTATTCACAATCCTGCTTTTGGGCTGCCTTCCCCACCAACAGAAAGGGAAACTGAGGCAAAAGGAAGGGAAGGCTGAGGGCAGTCCCTGGCCACTGACTGCATAGGAATTCGGGGCCCTAGAGAAGTGGCGGGCCTAGGCCGTCAAGCTCTCTGTGGGATGTAGATGTCCCCCAGCTGTCACTTCCCCGCAGTGCCGGTGCCTCATGGCTGCCTCGCCCCCTTGTTGCTCTTTTTCTGAACAAAGCTGCCTGCAGCAGCAGCAGCAGATCCAGGTGCTGGGGCGTGGCCAGTGTTCACGGAAGCTGGGTCCAGCCCACCCCCAGGTGCTCCTGGTTAAAGGCTGGAGCGGCCCTTTGATCTGTGCTGCGTGGACGCCATCAGTTGATACATCAGTAGCCTTCATGCAGGTTGAGTCTCAAGCCAAACTTGTTTTTCCGAGCACTGGCTTTCTGATGACCTCTTGCAGGGCAACCAGAGAGCACCAGTGCACAGTGGAAAATGCCTTTAATCTCCGTTTGCTCTTCTCCAGCTCCCTTCCCTGTCCCTGGGTGTTTCACAATTAGCATTTCAGATGCTTCCAAGTGAATTTGGAACAGATGTTCGCACAGGTGCTGTACTCTTCACTGGGTAAACAGTGGCGTTTGCATGCCTCTGTGTGTGTGTGTGTGTGTGTCTATGTCTGAGACAGCAGGAAGCGTAGGGCCTTTACAAATGTTTTTTAAAGCATCTGAAACACTTTACACATGATGGGTACTCAATAAATACTTCGTGAGTGAGTGAGCAGCAGCAGGGAGAGCCCTTTGTTTCATGATAAACCCAGTGGCGTGGGAGCAGAAAGTACAATTCCAAGTTGGGTCTTGAAATTCATGGACTAAAGAAGAAGCCATGTCCTGCCTCACCAAGAAATTACCCGTGGACATCTGGCAAACCATGGGGCAGGCCGTAGGGACAAGACACAGTTCTCCATCTCAGGAAGGAGGATTAGACAATAAAAATGACCGTGGCGGCCCCTGGCAATTTAACCTGCCTCGCGAACGTGAGCTGGCCATGGCTCCCATGGAAAAAGGAACTTGCGGTTTTGTCCGTGCAGAATGTTTGTAGATGGGTTAGGGAGTTACAGGACCGACCGCCTTGGCTGTGTCTTTCCAAGTAGCCACTGGTCAGGTTGCTCCACACAGTTAGTCCCCCTGGGTGCAAGGCTAGGCCCTCGGCATGGCTTTCTGCCTGACCCACACCTCCAGCCTTGTGGAAACAGTGGTGGGAGAGGCGAGGGCTTGGCTGCCCATTGTTTCCTCCCTCTGTGACCTTGAGCAAGTCACTCAGCCTCTCTGGGCCTTAGTTTCCCCCTCTGTAAACTGGGGATAATAATCAAGTCTTGTTTGTAGGGGCTTTGTATGCTTCGAATAATTAATTAATTTAAAGCCCTTACGACCGTGTCTGTTGTAAGTAAGTTCTGAGTGCGAGCTGCAGCTGTTACCATTGCCCACTGCATCATCCTGGCCTCTGGTCTCTGGTGCTTTAAGCTTTAGAATTACTGAATCCTCTGCAGATCCCCAGGTGTGCCCTGCTGTTCAATTCTCTGTGCTGTCTGAAGGACCTTCCTTGTTTCTGGAATGTGCCGCTCACCTCATCTCCGTCCACCCTGTGAACACCTTCTCATCCCTCATCTTTGAAATGCTAGCCCTGGCATCGCCCTTAGTCCCTCCCTGTAGTCTGAGCTACTCGGGAGACTGATGCACAAGAATCACTTGAACCTGGGAGATGGAAGTTGCAGTGAGCTGAAATCATACCACTGCACTCCAGCCTGAGTAACAGAGCAGACCCTGTCTCAAAAACAAAATAAATAAAACTGCTTCCTCCCATTCTCTCTCCCAAGTTACCATGTGATTTATGAAGACTAGAGAGGTGTTCTAGGTGGTGTTTGCGACCTCAGGATGTCTGCTGTGAGTTCCTCATGTGGGCAGTTAGGGAGTGGGCCCCGCAGGCTGCAGGCACCGCCCGGTGGATTCCATGTGCTTGTTTCCCAGCCCCTCTTTCTACCTGCAGTTCTTCTCTGCCGCCTCCGAAGAGCCTATTTCTGATCTGCACCCCTCCTGCCTTTCCATGTCCTTTGCCCTCCATTTAGAGCATTGCTGCTTGCTTCCTTGCTCCATTTCCTGCCAGTTCCAGGCTCCCCCGGCCAGGCCTCATGGATGACAGGGAATCCCTCTGGCCCTGTCCACTTCGGTCCCTGTCAGGTGGCCAGAAACAGAGTTGGAGGAGACACAGGACATTATCCTGACCACTTTCACACCAGAGTCCTTCCCTCTAGAACAGGGCTTGACCCGTGGTACTGCCCCGTTGAGCCTTTCTTTTTTCCTTTCCTCCTTTGGCAGGACAGATTTTGGGCTGGGGGCCAGCAATTCAACTGGGAGGGCGCTGTGCCAGTTCTTGCCTTTCTGGAGGTCGGTGCATTGGCCCACGGCTCTGCCTGGGTTTGGGGCCTTTACTAACGTGTGTCGATAATGCGGGGTCTACCTTCCACACCATCTTGCAACCAATTATCAGAAAGAGAAGTCCCGAGCAGGGGGACGTGCATTTTGCTTTCTTTTGGCATGTCGTCTCATGCTAGATTTTTATCTGGGGGCCTTTGAAGAGCCAGCCGGCACAGAAGCACGGTGGCGATGCTGTGCCTGGAAAACTCATCAGTGTCACTCTGGTTTATTTTCCTTTCCTCTTTGAGCTCTTTCCCATGGAGTGGGGCTCTCAGTGACAACTGGCAAGCGGCGGGGTGGTTGCTCGTTGTCATTCTGGTAGGCGCTGGTTTCCGGAGGGCTCTGAGCGCTTTGTGGGCATTCGCATTTGTCTCTGCGATGCCCGGAGCACGGTTGGCACTGGTCCCAGTTTCTGGATGAAGAAACTGAGGCTCTGGGGATTAAGATCATGAACTGGGGAGAGCAGAGGGGGCACAGCTGGAGTGAACGTGGGTGTCCAGGGTTCCGTTTTGTCTCACAGAGGATGTGCGAGGGTGTGCGTATGTGTGCGTTTTGAGAATGTGTGAGGTTGTGTGTTTAAGAAAATGAGGATGAGGCTGGGCATGGTGGCTCATGCCTGTAATCCCAGCACTTTGGGAGTTGAGCTGGGTGGATGGCTTGAACCCAGGAGTTGGAGACCAGGCTGGGGAACGTGGTGATGAGAGCTCATCTCTACAAAAAAAATACAAAAAATTAGCCGAGCATGGTGATACATACCTGTAGTCCCAGCTACTTGGGAGGCTGAGAGGGGAGGATCGATTGACCCAGGAGGTAAAGGCTACAGTGAGCCATGATTGCACCACTGCACTCCTGTCTGGGCGATGGAGTGAGACCCGTTGTAGGGTCCAGCCCTATAGGGTTCTGTGAGCCCCTCCCAACTGGTGCGGAGAAATTGCAGAAATAAAAGGCGCAAGACACGGAGATCGAGAAAAGAGAGTTTGGGCCCAGGGGTCCACTGCTACCTAAATCACGGACCAGCAGTGGCCCCAATGCTGGGACACTCTCACTTTTATTGAGTTGCAAATCTAGGGACAGGGTAGGTAGGGAGACTAGGGGCAGGGTAGATAGGGCTTGGCAGTGATAGGGTCAAGTACATCACGTGTCATTCAGGTAGGGCCCCAGGAATTTCTGACACCTGAAGTAAGGTAAGGAGCACAATGCATCAGCACTTTTTCCATGCTTATCAAGAAAGAACTAAAACATTAAGATTTACATTACTGTCACTGATTATCTTTTCTAAAAAAAAAAAAGGAAGCAGGTGCAGAAGCAGAGCATGAGAGTAGACATGGAATGTGACCACTGAGGCCCAGCATCACATAGAGACAGTTATGCCCCCGGATGTCTGTGGGTCTCCCTGACAGCCGTTAGGCCTTATCACAAGAGCTTGGAGAAGTGGAGTTTTCTCCAAACATCCCCAGGAAGGAGACATCTCGGCCATTTTGGACATCTCCTTCCCTAGCTGCTAAACAGGGCACTTTCACAGTGCTGGCACTGCCGCACAGCCCAGGCGCCCTCCAGCAGCCCTTATGTGGGCGTGACAGAGGACTTAAAGCATGTTGCCTTAGTGTCATTCATTTCACAGTGTCACCCAGGTTCCCACTTCCAACCTGAGAGGCCTTAGTAAAAGAATTAAGATCACCTATGAATAACTGAGATCACATATGAATAACTAATAACTACTATGGTTATATTTCTAGTTACTTTCTTCATTATTTACATGGAAATAGGCTGAGGCCTTTTGCTCCTGCCTCCGTGCTTATGGGATCTCCCCCCTACACCTGTCTCCGTAAAAAGAAAGAAAGAAAACAAGACTGGAAAGGAGACAGGTTAGAAACGGGGTAGGCCCTTCAGTATCACCCTGCCCGAGAACAGTCATTCTCTGCTTTTTCTGATCAGAGCTTTCTCCCAGGAGGGGGCTTGTAGCCCTTTTATCCAAAGCAATCTCTGGCCCGGGCACCAAAGAAAGGCCCCAGCGGTTTATGCAGCCCGGGCCGCCCCCTCGCTTGCTGGGTAGGGGGTGGGTTGTGGAAGCCTTTCCCTCCTGCCCACTCTTTCCTGCTCCTCCCCCGCACATCTTTATGGCCGGCATATGGAAACTGTTTCTATTTATCTGGCACCACCAGGACGCTGCTGCACGCTGTGCTCCAGCGAACGGAAACCTTGGATTCCCCGCAGGATCATTTCCGATGTGGCGTGCAAAGCAGCCAGCTGTTTTGCGGGAGCGTCTGGGCCCTGTGACATCCCTGTGACATCAGTATGGGGGAGTGTTACCATGTGTGCAAACAGGTCATCCCGGTTTGTCCGCCTGTCCTCTGCACCAGGACGTCTCTCCGGCTTTGAGTCAGAGTTTCAGTTGTTATTTTGTATTCTCATGCCGTTCAGCTGTTTCTTTCTACTCCTTCCCATCCTCCGAGTGGTTTTACGTTCTCTCCTTTGGGCTGATTGCCAGGATTCAGGGAGGGAAGTTAAGGGGCTGGTGCCACATAGATCTTCAGTGGCCAAAGTCTACATGCCTGGAAGCCTGCGCCTGTCATTTTGGTCTGGCTTTCCCAAGACAGCTGCCTGCCCAGGGCACCAGAAGAGCAGGACAAAGTGTTGCCCTTCGTGGAACTTTCCCCAGAGGCACAGAACAGAGGCGCAGAATGCGATCTTCCTGGTTGCCAAGAGCGTTCCTGGTCAGCCTCCTCTGTTCCTTTCTGAAACCTGTTCGTGGAGCTTGCTGGCTGCAGGAGCCAGGGAGGCTGTGAATCCCGCCCGCCTGCCGCGCTGCCACTCGCCTCCCTCCTTCCCGTGTCTGACCTGCTGCCTCCCCGGAAAGGTGGACATGCAGAAGTGTGGGCTAGCTGCCAGTCTCCTGGAGGAGGCAGTGGGGGGCCAGCTCCCAGACAGCCCTGTGGTGAGGTCGTCCTGTCTCCTTGAGCTGGGCCCCTGCAGTGTGCCCTGGTCCCTGCCTTTCCGGCTGGCCTGGAAGAACCCGTTCTGCTCTGGGCGAGAACAGTGCCAAGGTCAGAGGCCATAGGTGTTGCTTCTTCCATGGTCTGTAATGAGCACACAGAGGAGGGGGCAGGGCTGAGCTGGGGTGATGCGGGTGAGCCTGCCTGGTGGCTTGGTTGGCTAGGATGCTTCCTGTGCTTTCTGCGCCTGGTATGCCGAAGATGCGAGTGCCAGTCGTTTACCTGGAGGTTCTGCCCAGGGTCTGTGAGCAGTTGGAGGTCAGGGCAAGCCCCCCCAGCCACTATAGCAGGTGGGTGAGAACAACTGTTGGCATTCAGTGCTGCCCAGGTAGAGGTCCTGGGGCCAACCCAGTAGGCACAGCGGGCTTCAGTGGGGCAGACCAGCCTCTAGCTTCACACACAGTGCTGGCCCTCAGGGCAGCTGGGGGCCCCTGCACACCCTCTTACTTCCCGCACAGAGGGTTTTCATTCTGAGGAGACTGGGTCTGCTGGAATTGGTTTCCCAGCAAGCAGGGGCTTGGTGTCCCAGATGCCACTTCATCCGCACTCACAGACTCACACTCTGATTCACCAGGACTTGGCCCTCGTTCTGGCCCTTTCCCCTTTGACCTGCCCCTTCTGCACCCTGTCTTCCCTTTTTCCTGGGCCTGAAAGTCCTCCTCAGGAACCTGCTGAGCCTTCAAGCATACCTTCTGTGGGAACAATGCAGCACTTGGGTGAAAGCATTTCCATTGCCTCTCTGGCCACTTCTGTAACCTCATAAGAGGGTTAGGCACATACAGGGCAGGGGATTAGCACCCCACAAGGGAGCCCAGCTCCACCCCACCCCTGCCGTGCCCTGGACTTGGCTGGCACAGCTACACTGCTATGTGAAGGCCACATACAAAAGGAACAGAACTGAACCATGGCTCCTTGCCTTCCATTCGCTCCCCTTCTATAATTCCTAAACGTGCAGCCCAGTCGCTCATGCCTGGGTGTGAAGGAGGCCCTTTGCCATCACCTGTGGCTTTCTTGAAAAGTCCCTAGGTGGCCAGTGTCACCCCAGGCCTTTCATCCCTCTGTGTAGAGAAACGAGTGATTGTGCTTTGCCTTTTGGGACCACATGAGTATGTCAAGTCCTGTTTTCTGAGGTTGAATGGTTAGGAGCACAGAGCAAAGTCTGTCCTGGGAGGGGGGGCGTTCACTGTTCTTTCACCTTCGCTCTTGAGTCATATTTTCCCCTTTCCCTTTTAAGGTTCTACCCTGAATTACTCTTACACAAAACAGCCCCTCTTCAGCAGATCCTTAAAAGAAGGATCTTTCCAAGTACAAACTTATCAAGTCACACCCCTTCGTAGCTCCCTTTGGTGCTGCCCACTGCACCCCAGGTGGAGCCCGCCCTCTTCCTGAGGCCTGCCGAGTCTCAGGGATGGCTCCTTGCTCTCCGCCTTCCAGGCCCTGGCCATCCTTAAGTGCCCTATGGGGGTGTGCGGAATCTTTGGGGAAAGCAAGACCTTTCCTTTCACTTCAATTCAGACATGTTTGCTGACACTTACACATTCTATCCTGCACTGTTCTGGGGGCTGGGAACAGCACAGTGACCAAAACCAAAGTCCCTGCCCTCATGGAGCTGACATTCTGGTGGGGACAGGCCCATGAGTAAACAGGTACCTGTCAGGTGGTGACAGCCCCAGGAAGAAGCCTCAGTGGTTTGAGGGGACGGAGTGATATGGTCTCACTTTGTAGGGGAGGCCAAGGGCAGCCTCTGATAAGATGTTTGGGTGGAAAACTGGAGGGTGAGAAAGTGGCCATTCAAAGATCGGGAGGCAGAGGGAGCAGTCCATGCGAAGCCCTCAAGGCGGAGTGTTCCAGGCAGTACAGCAAGGAGGCCAGCGTGGCGGCAGCGCGGGGCAGGTGGGACGAGGCGACTTGGAGAGGTCGTAGATCAGGTTCCAAGAGACCTTCTGATCAAAGGAGGCTGGGGCATGTTTAGGGCAGAGGAGTGATACCATTTGGCTTAGTGTTCTTGAGGATTGTAATATTAAATGAAAAAGTTTACCTAAACACACACACACACACACACACACACCCCCACCCACCCACCCACCCACCCACCCACACCAGATTTCTCTGACCGGTGCCAAGAACGGGCCACAGTGGGTAGAACAGAGAGTAGGGAGACAGAGCAGGGATTGTACTGATCGGGGAGAGGCGGTTTGGGCCACAGTGTGGCGGAGGAGCTGGGAGAGCCCCTGTTTGTGGGCCCTTCAGCTGATTGTGGGAGGGGAGGAGCCTCCTGATTCCTGAGGCTCCTCCTGCCCCAAGATTCTCTGTTGGTGCAGCTCTTCCATTTAGCAGTGGTATGGCCAGGAAAATGTGGTCTCAGTCACCCCAAGGCCTTCTGTGGCCCCCCAGTCACTTGTACTCATAAGAGTGCATCCCAAGAGCACTGGCCAATAGAGGGATGGTCTTTGCAGGAACCAGCCACGTGTTCTTTGATTTGGGTCATAGATGCTGAGCCTGTCTCACAGCTGCATGCTGTTCATCAGAAGAGACAGTGGCCAGCATACCCCACGGCAGACGGTGGGTCAGGAGAGCCACCCCCCACATTTCTCTAGTGAGAGGTGAGTGGCGGGTGATTGTGTGAAGGAAAGCCCTAGATGGGGGGCCAGGAGGCCTGGGTGCCAGACCTGGTGCTGTAACCAGTTGGCCTTGTGTCACGGGCACATCACATTCCCTGCCCTCAGTTTCCCCATCTGTAAAAGGTGGGCATTGAGTCAGGTGATCTGTAGGATCTGCTCTTGACCTGACAGTCATTGCTTCTAAGACAGCAGCAGAAAGTGCCCCAAAATTCACGCAGGAGAGCCGTGCAGTAGGGCTTCCCACTCTGCGGCAGAGGACCTCTCCTTTCATAAACCACAACAAAAACGAAGTACTAGGAAAGGGAAGTGCCGCCTAGTGCCGCCTGCGGTGATGGCCTCTACACACCGGCTCTGGTTCCTAGGTGCTGCGCATCCCCAACCGTAGTACACCATTCATGGACTGTGCAGACCACGCAAATAACACCACCCGCGGTTAGCAGAGTGGTTCCGAGAACAGACCTCATTCATTCTCTAGCTCCATCACTTTCTAAATGTGGGAGCCCCTGGGCAAGTTGACCAATCTCTGTGCTTCCAACCCATCACCTGTGAAATGGGGATACTGATGGTATCCACCGCCTATGGTGGTTGTGAGGATGAAGTTATTTCACCTCCAAAGTGCTGAGAGTAGTGCCTGGCTCACAGAATTTGCTCCGCAAGTGTTTGTGTATGATATTGTAGCTGAAGCTGAGCTGCTGAGATCTGGGCTAGATTTGGGGGCTGCAGTTAATTGGGAGGTGGGAGAGGGACGCATGTGCTAAGAAAGATGCAATTGACCTCCCTAAGCAGTGAGGCAGTGTTTGTGGAAGGCTTTTGGTGCCAGCAGGATCTAGACAGCTGGGCCCTGCTCAGATTGTGGTACTGCCAGCCCTCCAGACAGCTCCACAGTTTGGAGCTGCTTCTGAAGCCATCTGCACCCACCTGCCTGGTCCCCTTGAAGTCGCCACATACCTGTAAATGTGTAGATGCCACAAGCTGCAGGGGCGGCTAGTCCAGCTCCTCACTAGCTGGTAAACCTCTTCTCTGTTGAAATGTCTGTGACCAACAGCTAAAGAGCCCCTTTTTGAGGCCATGTGGTGATGGGGTGCTCACTGCCTCTGCAGACAGGTGTCCCTGGAGGGCAAGGGCTACCTAGTTCCTACAGTCCCTACCAAGGGCCCAGTACCTAGGAGCTGCCCTTGGGACTACCTCTCACCCAAACCAGGGGCAGGAGCAACCCTGGGAATGTCTGCTAAACAAAGGAGTAGATAAACAGGCCAGTTGTTTGTCTTAGAATATTTTTATTAGGAATTATTTCCCGGCCAGGCACGGTGGCTCACGCTTGAAATCCCAGCACTGGAAGGCCAAGACAGTTGGATCACTTGAGGTCAGGAGTTCAAGACCAGCCTGGCCAGCATGGTGAAACCCTGTCTCTTCCAAAAAATACAAAAAATTAGCCAGGTATGGTGGTGCACACCTGTAGTCCCAGCTACTTGGGAGGCTGAAGCATGAGAATCGCTTGAGCCTGGGAAGTGGAGGTTGTAGTGAGCTGAGATTGTGCCACTGCACTCCAGCCTGTGAGACTCTGTCTCAAAAAAAATAAATAAATAAATAAATAAATAAAAATTTTAAAAATAAAAATAAAAGAATTATTTCTGGCCAGGAGCAGTGGCTCACACCTGAAGTCCCAGAACTTTGGGAGGCAGAGTCAGGTGGATTGCTTGAGCCTAGGAGTTTGAGACCAGCCTGAGCAACATGGCAAGACCTCATCTCTACAAAAAATAAAAATTAGCCAAGCGTGGTGGCACATGCCTATAGTCCCAGCTCCTCGGGAGGCTGAGGTAGGAGGATGGCTTGAGCCCAAGAGGTTGAGGCTGCAGTGAGCCATGATGGTGCCACTGTACTCCAGCCTGGGCTCAAAAAAAAAAAAAAAAAAAAAAAAAAAAAAAAAAAATTGTTTCCAAATAGAGGCCAAAGCAAGAGGATTGCTCACGTCCAGGTATTTGAGTCCAGTTTTGGCACCACAGTGAGACCCTATCTTTAAAACTAAAAATAAAAGTAAAGAGACTTATTTCCAACTCACAGATTTAGATTAAAATAACAAATACTTATGTACCCACTTCTAAGGAAGCATGGCACTGACTTGCGTATTTCCGTCAAACCTGACAAAGTTAAAGCCCTCTCTGCTGGTTCATCATTTCTAGTTATTAGAAAGCCCTTCCTCATACCTAGCAGAAACACCCTGTGAAGTCAATTCCCGAGTCCTCATTCCACCATTGACAGCACTGCCACGTACCTGCCCTCACCCACCAGCCACCTGTGGTCTGTGGCCACGGGGCGCATGTTTTGTCTCTGTGGTGCTCGCTGTCCCGTGGGGGCAGCCAGCTCCCTGCATCCTTGGCTACCTGTTGCCTTTGACGGCTAGCCCATGAGGCCCAGGCTGCAGACTCACCTGCCTGGTAGGAGTTTGGTACAGGAATAGGAAAAAGGGAGAGAGCTATAGCAGGAGTCGTTTCTAAAACTCTCTCCTGTCGTTCCAAGGAGTCAGTCTTTTTCTGTAGGCAAGCCATGGAAGGAATTTAAGTAGCAGAGTGACACTGGCAGACTTCGGCCTTACCAGATTCATCCTGCCTCAAGGGGCCCAGGTCAGGTGGTCAGGAAAGGCCTGGACAGTGAGAGTGAGTCCAGATTGCTGCAGGCTTTTAGGTGGGAGACAGGAGGTCTTAAAGACCTCTTGAGTAGAGATGGGAGGGAGGAGACCTTTCCAGACCTGGTGAGTGACAGGCCATGAGGAGTGAAAAAGAAGATGGGATTAGGATTTCTGGCTCTGAGGACTGTCCTCCCAGGGCAGCCAAAAGTCTGCTCCTTCCTGTCTCAGTGGTTCTTGTGGATTTCCGCTGAATGGATCTGGCTTTTGTGGCTTTGAAGGGTTGTATATTGGGGAAGAGGGACTATCTCTCACCCAAACAAGGACACCTAAAGATAGCAAGGGTTATCTGCTCCAGGAGAAACCTGCTGCTGGGAGTGTCAGTGAGGCCTGTTAGCAAGGAATGGCCTGCGCCATGGGATGCATCGGGCCACCTGGTGCCGGGGTGCAGCGGTGTAGGTGGTGAGGGATAGGGGAACTGTTGAGGAGGACCAGACATCTTTTCCCACCAGGAATGGGGAACCCTGTTCCTGGTGGGAAAAGATGTGAGAAGAAGGGTGGAAAGGCTCCAAAGGGGGTCTTCATGGCAGCGGCTCACATAGACACTCACATCTAGTGTCGGGTGGGAGGGTGGCACTAACGGCTGCTGCCATCTGTGCCAGCTAGCAGCTGCTTGCCCCACTGCATCATTGTTATTTATGTTATCTAGGACTCTGCTGCATTGCTGGTGCCAGCCCCTCCCGGGGTGTGTGGAGGTCGTGGAGGACAGGGCATGGGCGCGCGAGGACGCAGCTCCATCCAGCTGCTCGCCTGTGGCTTTTTCTGCTCGGGAGCCACGTTTTGGCTCGTGCTTCCCTGATCCATGTGAGCAGATTGAAGAAGGTGGTTTGACCTTCTCCTGTCTCTGCCTAGGGCTTAGTTCTTTCAGAAATGAGCACTGGGATCAGGGTAGGGAATGCTGCTCTGTTGGCATTGGGAAGAGAATGGTCAGAATTACCAAGTTCAAACTGCACCCAGATGTCCCACCTCCTACATGGAGCTCCACTTTAGTGATGGAAATGCTAGTGTATTTTCGGTTCTTTTGGCATTAACTACCCTGTCACCTTTTCCGAGTTTCTGATTCTTGAGAGGCAGGTAGTCTACCGATTGGGAGCTAGGCAGCCTAGTTTGGGATCCCAGCCCTACTTCTCACTAGCAGCATGACCCGAGGTTACTTAGCCTCTGTGCACCTTAGTCTCCTCAAGTCTGAGGTGGGAATATTACCTACTTCCCAGGGTTGTTGCAAGAAGGAAGTGGGTTAATAGATACAATGTATTTAGATAGAGATGGTTATCTGTTAATAATACTGTTACCTTCTTTGCAGAGTTGTTGTAAGAAGTAGATTAATAGATACAATGTATTTAGATAGGTGTCAGTTATCTGTTGATAATATTAGGTACTTCACAGGGTTGTTGTAAGAATGAAGTAGGTCAATAGATAGATACAATGTATTTAGATAGGTATTACTTATCTGTTGCCATTTAACAAATCACTCCCCTAACAATAGTGCCTTAAGATAGCAAGATTTATTTTGCTGGAGTTTGCAGTTTGAGCAGGGCTTGGTGGAGTTGCCTTTTTGCTGTTTTATGTAGTATTTGTTTGGACAGCTTAACTGGATCTGGAGGATCTGTTTTTGAGATGGCTCCTTCACGTGGCTGGGAAGTTGGTGCTACCCCTTGGCTGGGTGCTCAGCTGGCTATGAACTGGAGCCTTGAGCCTTTTCCAGGAACCTCTCTACCGGCTGCTTGGGCTTCCTTACAAAATGGTTGCTCAGTGCCCCAAGAGAATAAGGTGAAAGTATTTTTATAACCTCAGAAGTCATGAGGTTCTCTGTTCTCTGTTGGTCACGGCAGTCCTAAAGGCTCACTTGATTTCCAGAAGAGACACAATGTCTAGCTGTATATGGAGAAGTGCCAAGGCTCCAGAAGAGCACAGAAGGTGAAAGATAATGTGGGGACCATTTTTTGGAAAATAAAATCTGCTGCAGGATAGGTTTTGGCACACAGTAAGCCTCAATAAATGTTTGTTACCAGTAGTTTGAAATCATCCTCGGCATTCCTCATCCCAGACTCTCTTCCTTAGAGGGGGTAGTGCAGTGTAGTGGTTAAGTACATCTGCCTGGAGGCAAGCTGCTAGGGACCAAAGCCTGGCTCAGCCCTTACAGCTGTGTCATCTTGGACAGATTGCTTAACCTCTTGGCATTTCTTGAAAGATATAAGCTACCAAAGCTTTCTCAATAAGAATCGAAAACCTGAATGGCCCTATATCTACTGAAGAAAGTTAATATGTGGTAAAAAAAACTTTCCCAGAAAGAAAACTTCAGGCCCAGATAGCTTTCCTGGTGAACACTATATGCTAAGGAAGAAATAATAACAATTTAACACAAACTCAGAAATTTGAAAAGGAGGAGATATTTTCTAGCCCATTTTATAAGGCCAGCATTACCTTGACACCCAAACCAGCAAAGACATCACAAGGAAAGAAACTTCAGACCAACATTCTACATGAACATAGATACAAAAAATTTAAACAATTTTAGCAAATACAATAATATATAAAAAGGGTAATACATCATGTCTAGAGGGACTTAGCCCAGGAATGCAGGGTTGGTTTAATGTTCAAAATCAGTCATTGTAATTCACTGTATTAACCACAGGAAAAAGAAAAACCATACACAGGGTGAACATCCCTTATTCAAAATGCTTGGGGCCAGAAGTATTTCTGATTTTTAATTTTTTTCCTATTTAGGAATATTTGCATTATACTTAGTGGTTGAGTATTTCTAATCTGAAAATGTGAAATCCAGAATGCTCCAATTAGCATTTTTTCTTTTTTTGAGTGTCATGTTGGT
>NW_022436942.1:71361980-71431756 GCF_009761245.1 Sapajus apella
TTTTTTTTTTGAGGCAGAGTCTCACTCTATAGGCCAAGCAGGAGTGCAGTGGTGGAGTCTCAGCTCACTGCAACCTTCGCCTCATGGGCTCAAGCAGTTCTCATGCCTCAGCCTCCCAACTAGCTGGGACTATAGGTATGTGCCACCATGCCCAGCTAATTTGTTGTATTTTAGTAGAGACAGGGCTTCACCATGTTGCCCAGGGTGCTCTCAAACTCTTGAGCTCAGGTGATCAGCCTGCCTTGGCCTCCCAAAGTGCTAGGATTACAGGCGTGAGCCATTGCACCTGGCCTATTATGATTATTGAGATGGGATCTTGCTCTGTCACCCAGGCTAGAGTACAGTAGCATGATCATAGCTCACTCTAGCCTTGACCTCTCAGCCTCAAGCAATCCTCCCGCCTCAACCTCCTGAGTAGCTGGGACTACAGGTGCAAGCTACCATGCCCAGCTAAATTTTATATATTTTTGTAGAGATGAGGTCTTACTATGTTACCCAGACTGGTCTTTGACTCCTGACCTCAAGTAAGTCATCCACTTTATTTGAAATAACCCAAAGCTAGAAACAATCTTAACTGTTCATCAACAGGTAAACGGATAAACTATTACTCAGCAAAGAAATAGAATGAACTGTTGCTACACAGTGCAAATGTGGATGAATTTTTAAATAATGCTAAGTGAAAGAAGCCAAGCAAAAATAATATATACTGTATGATTTCATTTATATAATACATCATGTAATAATATAATGCAGATTCATGTAATAGTCACAGAATGCAGATCAGTAATTGCCTGGGCATGGATGGGCAAGGAGGCACGGGAGGGTGATGGACATGTTATCTTGACTGTTATGATGATTTTGCAGATATGCACATACGTCACTCAAACTGTACACTTAAAATATATACAGTTTATTGTGTCACACCTTGGCGAAACTGTTTTTAAAAATCAGTAGGGTTGGCCAGGCATGGTGGCTCACACCTGTAATCCCAGCACTTTGGGAGGCCGAGGTGAGTAGATCACTTGAGGTTAGAGTTCAAGACCGGACTGGCCAACGTGGCAAAATGCCATGTCTACTAAATATACAAAAATTAGCAGTGCATGGTGGCAAGCGCCTCTAATCCCAGCTGCTCGGGAGACTGAGGCAAGAGAATTGCTTGAAAAGTTAAAGTGAGCTGAGATCACGACATTGCACTCCAGCCTAGGTGACAGAGTGAGACTCCATCTCAAAAAAAAGAAAGGAAAAGGGTGGAGTGGCTGGGCACAGTGGCTCATACCTGTAATTCCAGTACTTTGGAAGGCCAAGGCAGGAGGATTGCTTGATTCCAGGAGTTCGGGACCAGCCTGGACAACAGCAACAAAGACTCCATCTCTATAAAAATACAAAAATTAGCCAGGCATGGTGGTGCATGCCTGTAGTCCCAGCTGCTTGGGAGGCTGAAGCAGGAGGATCTCTTAAACTCAAGAGTTTAAGACTGCAGTGAGCCATGATCATGCCACTGTACTCCATTCTAGGTGACAAAGTGAGACCTTGTGTCTTGCGGGAAAAAAAAAAAAATCGGGGAGTTGGAGAAGTAAGTTGCATGTGGCTAAACCTGGTTGCTCTTGGCTGGCAGTTCAAGATCAGAAGGACCTTTTGCAACCCAGCAGCCCTTGAGCTATCCTCTGCATGGTTGTAAGCCTTACACATTTGCTTCCTGTGAACTGTGCAAATCCTAGTATTGGTTTGTTTTGTTTTTTGGAGATAGAGTCTTGCTCTCTTCCCCAGGCTGGAGTGCAGTGGCGAGATCTTGGCTCATTGCTACTTCTGCTTCCCAGGATCAAGCTATTATCATGCCTCAGTCTACTTAGTAGCTGGGATTACAGGCACCTGCCACCACACCTGGCTAATTTTTGTATTTTTAGTAGAGACAGGGTTTTGCCGTGTTGGCCAGGCTGGTCTTGAACTCCTGACCTCAGGTGATTCATGTCACCTGAGTGTGCTGGGATTATAGGTGTGAACCACCGTGCTTAGCCCAAAACATTAGATTCTTTACATTCCTTCAGGTGGATCATTTACAATGTGGATTTACAGATTTCTCTTTCAGATTTACTTCTTTCCAATCAATTCACAAACAAAGCGTCATTTCTTGGTGGCATTGTTTACTGTGTCAGCAGAGTCTCAGGATTATTGACAAACCAAACTCAGACTCAAACGGGATCTCTTTATCAGCTTGGATCTTGGAAGTTAAGGGGTAGATTTCAGGCACAGCGGGATTTCAGGAATGCAGCTGGTGTCAGCGTTATCTCTTGGTTATTGTTTTGTTCTCTGCTGATGTCCTTCTCAGGCCAGTTTCTCCCACGTGGTGGCAGAAGCAGCCGCCAGCAACAACAGGGAAAAAGCCCCTCCTTCCTAATTGCTCCGGGGACAGTTTCAAGTTCAGCTGTCACTGGCCGGACTTGGGTCAACAGCCATGCCGGAACCAATCCCTGGGCCGAAGGGAGACAAGGGGCTCATTGCCAGGCCCAGGTCACCTGCCCAGAGCCAGGGGTGGAGTCGGCCAGAGGCAGACAATGTGGACAGAGGGCAAGGGGAGGGTGTTCCCCAGACAGATGGCCCAGCTGGCCCAGCGTTGCTGGGAGAGGAGGGCGTGGCCACCAGCAGGGAAGAGCAACAGATGGCCCTGCACCCGGGGACAAATGCAGTTGTTTTTAATTTTTAACTAAGTAGAATATTAATATGCTTCCAAGAGTCAAGAGTATTCTAAAAGGATCCATCTTCCCTGTTCCTCATAGCCCTTGTAGGACAACCAATTTCACTGGCATCTCATTTTTCCTTCCTGTGTTTCTTTTGGTAAAGATAAGTCGATGTATTTATGTTTTCTTGTGTCCTCCCTTTCGTACACATTAGATAGCACACAATTTGTACTCTTTTGTACTTGCTTCTTTCACTTATCAAGAGAATGGAAAACATTTGTAACCAGCTGTGCTAATTCTTGCCACTATCAGTGCACAGACAGCATGGAGGTGGATTTGAAGATGACGGGATGTCTGTGTGAGCATAGGAAGCTGTTCTTCTGCTGAATGGTGTCTTTATACTCTTAATCCTGGGTGCCAAGTAAATCTCTCTCCTCTTCCACTGCAGATGGCGGCAGCTATGCCATCCATGACTCCCAGGTACCCAGTCTCAGCTCTGGGGGCGAGAGTTCCCCCTCCAGCCCCGCACACAACTGGGAGATGAATTACCAAGAGGCAGCAATCTACCTCCAGGTGAGTATCTCCAGTCAGGCCCTGGTGGTTCTCTGCACCTGGCGGTGGGGTGGGGCAGCCCAGGCTGTGTTAGGTGCCCAGAAATTCAGTTCCAGCATTGGTTCATGCTGCTGCTGCTCACGTGTGAGCTTCAGGTTCGTAAGATGGGGGGGCTGACCTGACTGTGCTCACAGGGGAAGACTGCTGTGCGCCGGCTTGTCTTGAGACCTCTGTTTGGGGCTGTGCCAACCCCCACAGTTATTCCCAGAGTCTGTCCATTTGGCCTTCCCTGCCATCCACCCTCTTCTCAGGGCACACCAAGAGGCCACGTTCTCAGGAGGGAGTTCTTCTTTACATACTGAATGATTTAGCTTTATTCTTGTTTAACTTGTTACTGCTTTCCTGTTTGCTATTTTAGGATTTTTCTTTCTTTGAAAAAAATATTTTCATGTGAAAGTAATACATGCTCATTATAATAAATTTAGATACAAGAGGACACCTAAGGCAGTCACTGTCAACGTTATTTTCTTTCAGTTTTAAAAAAATGTATATTAAGAATAATACATCTGTTTTCTAAAATAACTTTTAAAAGTCATACGGTATCTGCAATTTTATAGTCTTTTTTTTTTTTCCATAGCATACAGCTTAAGCATTTTTTTTGCTTTTTTTGGAGACAGTCTCACTTCATCACCCAGACTGGAGTTGGAGTGTAGTGGCTCAATCTCAGCTCACTGTAACCTCTGCCTCCCGGGTTCAAGCGGTTCTCCTGCCTCAGCCTCCTGAGTAGCTGGGACCACAGGCACGTGCCACCATGCCCAGCTAATTTTTGTATTTTTAGTAGAGATGGGGTTTCATGTTGCCAGACTGGTCTTCAACTCTTGACCTCAGGTGATCCGCCCATCTCAGCCTCCCAAAGTTCTGGGATTACAGGTATGAGCCACTACATCTGGCTATTTAAATAGCTTTAGATTATATCAGGTAAATTATCCTAACTGACTTAACCTGATAATCTTGAATATTTTCCCTTATTGTAAATTCTAATCAAAGGACAATCTATACTTAGCATCCCCACCCCCTTACATCTAGGATTATTTTGCTAGGAAAGTAAAAGAAATGGAAAATCTAAGAAATGGAATTAGTGGGTAGAAGGAATCAGCAATTTGTAGGGCCTTGGTGTTCAGCATGGAATCCTCTCCACAGGATGTACTGCCTCTTTACTGATGGCCCCACTGGTGGTGGCATTTTAATCTTTATCTTGCCAATCTTGTCACTGTAAGATTTCAGTTTCTGGGGTGCAGTGAGTAAGAGTTTGGAAGAGGAAATAGACGTTTTCTTAAATTCATCTGAATCATAATTTTCCCTAATCTTGCTTATCTGAAGCAGCTCTCCACTGCAAGTATTTGTTTTGTCATTTTAAAAAGATTTAGTGAAATTCAAGCCTGGGCAACATGGCAGAAACCCATCTCTGCAAAAAACACAAAAATTAGCCAGGCGTGGTCTGCGTGCCCTGTAGACCAGCTGCTTGCGGGACTGAGGTGAAGGGACCGGCCGAGTCCAGGAAGTTGAGGCTGCGGTGAGCCGTGTTTGTACCACTGCACTTCAGCCTGGGTGACAAAATGAGAGCCTGTCTCAAAAAAAGATTTAATGAAATGTAGACATTTATTTGATGGTTGCTCAATCATCCGTTTCTCATATGTTCATGCAGCATCATATACACCTAAACAATCACGTTTTGTTTCAAGTGAAGGCAACAGAAATGTTTTGTCACAAGCTCAGGAATATTGTCACAAGCTCAGGAATACCTGTTAATGACCTAGCAGGGTCACCCGTGTACATTGCCTTCTCCGAGGCTGGAGAAGAGCATGGGATAGGTCAGAACACAGACTCAGAGTGGTTGAAGCCCTAAGGATCCTGATCATTCCTTCCTGATCCTCTTTTTCTCAGCAGGTAGGACATTGGTAATGAAAATATGGGACTTTAAGGGGGCACCTGCTAATCTTGTAACAAGCCTCCAAGGCTGCAGTGATCACTTCCCACTTTACAGATGTGGCGACTGAGACTCAGGGGCCAAATGATGCCCAAGGCCACCCAGCTAGGGAGTTGCAGAGCTCCAGGTTTAAACTGTTTAGCCTCCAGATGATGTTCTTTATTCTGTGTGCTGTTGCATCATTTATAAACTGACCTTGTGCATCTCCTTGAAAATGGGCCGTGTGTTTGTGGGGAAAAAGCGGTTATGGAACAGCTGGTGGCGTATGATAATTTCAAACTGATGTCATATAGCAGCATAGGCATGTGAGTATGTGTGTGTACAGATACCCATGCATATCTGGGAAGTTGTTTAAAGATTAAAGGTGATTAGCTCTGGCTGATGGAATTTTTACTGCCTTGTAAGTCTATATTGTTTAAATTATTTTTACCAAAAATCCATCATTTTAAAAAAATTAAAGAAAAACTTGGATTTCTGTGAACAGCCATTGACAGCTATTCCTGGAGGATGAGATGGCCTGTTTTTCTTGAGACAGAATCTCACGGTGTTGCCCAGGCTGGAGTATAGTGATGAAATCTCGCTCACTGCAACTTCCTCCCAGGTTCAGGTGATTCTCCTGCCTCAGCCTCCCTGGTAGCTAGGATCACAGGCAGCTGCCACCATGCCTGGCAAATTTTTGTATGTTTAGTAGAGATGGGGTTTCACCATGTTGGTCAGGCTGGTCTCGAACTCCTGACCTTAAGTGATCTGCTTGCTTGGGTCTCCCAAGGTTTTGGGACTACAGGCGTGAACCACAGCGCCCAGCCCAAGATGGCCTTTCCCTTTGCACTCGTAGCTGGGCTGCAGGCCCTGTAGTGAGCCAGGTTGCTGGTATGTGAGGATAATTGACCCTTGCTGCTTTGAGGGTGCCTGGTGTCTGCAGTTTCCCCTCCTCCCACATTTTACCTCTTAACTCGCTTACCCGCTGGAGCCACGTGCTTAGCAGTCCTGGCGCCTTTGAAACAGTACTCATTTCTGTGTGGTCTTGGACCCCAGGGAGCAAAGAGTAAAGGCCTGGAAGTCACTACAACTGACCTTCCTTATTTTTCCAAATCTAATTTATGATCAGCATCCAGGAAATGGGGCCAGTGTTCTCTGGGTTTTCATCAGGATCCAGTGCCATGGGTAATATTTCCATCTGTTAGTGGAGACCTCATTCCCCCCGTCTCTTCTGGGACAATTCCTTTTTTTTTTTTCTTTTTGACACAGAGTCTTGCTCTGTCACCCAGGCTGGAGTGCAGTGGCGCAATCTTGGCTCACTGCAGCCTCCGCCTCCCAGGTTCCAGTGATTCTCCTGCCTTAGCCTCCCAAGTAGCTGTGATTACAGATGCCCACCACCACGCCTGGCTAATTTTTTTATTTTTAGTAGAGGTGGGGTTTCACCATGTTGGCCAGGCTTGTCTTGAACTCCTGACCTCAGGTGATCCACCTACCTTGGCCTCCCAAAGTGCTGGGATCACAGGCATGAGCCACCACGCCTGGCTTCTTCTGGGACAATTCCAAGTCCTAGAGTTAAAATTGAGCTCCCCATGTCATGGTTCTTGTAGCGAGACCTCTTCACTCCTGGCTATTTGTTGGAAGAAATTGCCCAAGAAGTACATTTTTTTTAGTTATTCAAACCAGACGCTTCTCAGGCCACTGTGTGTGGCCCCCTGCCCACCTGCCGCGGCCGTGGAGATGGTAGTGAAAACCACAGCCCTGTACAGAGCACAGAACAATGTTCAACTTACTATCTGTTGACTGCCAAGGTGCTCGCTCCCTTTGACATGCCTGCCTCTGCCAGGTTTGCTACCAAGTCTGTGGTTTGTCTTGATATTTTGCTAATGAGGGGAGCAATTTATCCAGCTTCAAGAAGTGACTCACTCACAGTCACTGCAAACTACAGGCAGGGACTTCCCCAGAATAAGTTTGTGAGAACGGGCCAGGCACAATGGCTTACACCTGTAATCCCATCACTTTGGAAGGCTGAGGTAGGCGGATCACTTGAGCTCAGGAGTTAGAGACCAGCCTGAGCAACAGAATGAAACACCATCTCTACTAAAAATACAAAAATTAGCTGCGTGTGGTGGCATGCACCTGTAGTTCTAGCTACTCAGGAGGCTGAGGCAAGAGAATTGCTTGAACGCAGGAGGCAGAGGTTGTAGCGAGCCGTGATCACACCACTGCACTCCAGCCTGGGCAACACAGCAAGACTCTGTCTAAAAAAAAAAAAAAAAAAAAAAATTACATAATGTATAAATATATGAAAATATCACATTGTACCCCATATACAATTATTATTTGTCAATTAAAATGAAGTAGGATATGAAGTAAGTAAACGTATAGTAATGTATAGTAGTGATACGCCACTGTGCAGATCTTGGCTCACTGCAACCTCCACCTCCCAGGTTCAAGTGATTCTCCTGCGTCAGCCTCCTGAGTAGCTGGGACTACAGGTGCCTGCCACTGTGCCTGGCTAATTTTTCTATTTTTAGTAGAGACGGGGTTTCACCTTTTTAGCCAGGCTGGGACTACTGGTGCCTGCCACAGTGCCTGGCTAATTTTTCTATTTTTAGTAGGGACGGGGTTTCACCTTTTTGGCCAGGCTGGTCTTGAACTCCTGACCTTAGATGATCCACCCGCCTCAGCCCCTCAAAGTGCTAGGATTACATGAGCCCCTGCGCCTGTTCTGGGTAGCTGTTGATGGGTGATAAAGGTCTGACTGGGCTGCTTTTTTTCTGGTAATATTCATGTGAGTTATGATAATAGAGAATACCTGTAGTGAGCTGACCATGTGGCAGACACCACCCTAAGTGCCTTACAAATGTCTTCACCTTTTCTCTTCACAATAGCCCTAGGAGGAATCACTAATGTTAGTGCCTTTGTCCTTGAAGAAGCTGAGCTCAAAGGTGAAGGAACCTTCCTGATGTTCCTCAGGGAAGGGGTAGGAAGCCAGGGCTCAGCTCATCTGGTTCCTCCCAGGCCCCTGAGCTCTTTACGCTCTGCTGGGCACTCCTAGAGGGAGAACTTGGCCTCTGAGGGGACTGCAGTTGCCTGTTTCTCTTTACCTCCTCTCGGGATCTTTTTTCTCTGTCTCTTTTTTTTTTTTTAAAGACTGGGTCTTGCTGTGTTGTCTAGGCTGGAGTGCAGGGATGCGATCTTGGCTCACTGCAGTCTTGACCTGCTGGGCTCAAGTGATCCTCCCATCTCAGCATCCCAAGTGGCTAGCACCACAGGCATATGCCAACATGTGTAGACAGGGTCTCACTATGTTGCCCAGGCTGGTCTCAAACTCATGGGCTCAAGTAATTCTCCTGCCTCGGCCTCCCAAAGTGCTGAGATTATGGGTATGAGCCACTGCACCTGGCCCCTCCCCTCTCCTTTTTCTTTTTTTTTAAAGAGATGGGGTCTTGCTGTGTTGCCCAGGCTAGACTTGAACTCGTGGCTCAAGGGATCGTCCTGTGTTGGCCTCTTGAGTAGCCGGGATGTCACCGCACCCAGCTGTCTCAGGACCTTTAGTCTTTGTTTCCTCCAAGTGGTTTTTAAGAAGCAGCAAGTCTCTTGAGCCCATCAGCAGGCAGGAGTGAGACTTGACCAGTGTGCAGTTTTGTGAAGACCATTTTGATTTTCCTGCATCTTCTGTCTCTGGCCTGAATCTCTCTCTGCCTGTCTGGAACCTACTTTCCTCCCCTGCCCGCCGCTTCTCTTTGGCGCTGGACAGGTCTCCAGGCTCACACACCCACGCTGCTCTCATCTTTTCAGGAAGGCGAGAACAATGACAAGTTCTTCACCCACCCCAAGGATGCCAAGGCGCTGGCGGCCTACCTCTTTGCACACAATCACCTCTTCTACCTGATGGAGCTGGCCACAGCCCTGCTGCTGCTGCTGCTCTCCCTGTGCGAGGCCCCCGCTGTCCCTGTGCTCCGGCTTGGCATCTACGTGAGTGCACATGCTTCTCACACCCGGGGGGGAGGCTGGGAGCCACAGCTTTCAGGACAAGCGACAGAACTCCAAAAAGGAACGTTCTGGGAGGGCAGACGCTGTGAACAGACTTAGAGAGACACGAGGCGGTCCTAGAGGCCTTGGGGGCAGAAATGCCTGGTGTCCCTGCTGGAGTGAATGGCCTTAACCCTGTCTCTCTGGGATTCTGACCTCCAGTAAATTCCAGGGAGGGGAAGTGTCCCATTGGCCAGTGCCCACACCTTGGCTCCGGGTGGGCAGGGCACCCAATGGACACTCCCACTGCTCTATCTCCAGCCTCAGAGGAGAAAGCAGTTGGATGTGGTCACTGTGGGAGGGGGAAGATGTTTCGTGGGCAGCTCCAGCCCCATAGATGTCCCCATGCCCAGGCCCAGCCATCATTCAGTGGGGGCCAGAGCAGGTGTGGAGCTGTGCTTGTTCCTTATCAAGGAGTGTGTAGGAGGCACAGAAGCAGGGAAGGAAGCTTGTGCCTGTTGAGTTAGGAAGCACCTATCCAGCCTGGCCGCCGAGGCCCTCCATGACTCAGTTTCCCTGTTTCTCCCTCTTCATGCCAGAAATTCACAGCTCCAGCCACTCTGCGTTCCTTCCTCTGCACGCCTCCCCCATGCCGTCCCATGTGCTGAAATCCCTCCGCCTGTCCCTTCACTCTGTCAGTTCCTGCTCTCCGGAATGTCCACAGGCCCTAGAACTCCCCATCCCCAGGAGGAGGAGCTCTCCTGAATCTGTTTCCCCGGGAGCCCTTGACTTCCCTGCTGGCAAGGTTTTCCAGCTGAGGGTTTTCCATGTCTTCTTGTTCTTTTATCCAGAATGGGGATTAGAGTTTTAGGGGCTGGTCTGTGCTTGACAGTCCTTGTTTCTTTGACTATCAGATTTTATTTCTTAAGCTTTCTTAGTGTCTTTTGTAGATCTTTTGTAAATTACATGAAATCCCTCTTATAACAAGGCTAGATATTAAATTTTATCTTGTTTTTCTTTTCTTTCTTTCTTTCTTTTTTTTCTTCGAGACTGAGTCTCCCTCTGTCACCCAGGCTGGAGTGCAGTGGCATGATCTCGGCTCACTGCAACCTCTGCCTCCTGGGCGCAAATGATTCTCCTGCCTCAGCCTCCCAAGTAGCTGGGATTACAGGTGCATGCCACCATGCCCAGCTAATTTGTTTTAAACTTAACTTGGCATGGTGGCATGCACTTTTGAACTTCAGGCTCCTTCCTGATTTTTCACTGTTTGCACCAGCATGTCAGTTTCACAGATACTGAGTTTTTGTTGAGTTGTTCTGGGGAGAGCCCTGTGACCAAGGCTGTGCCTTTCAGCATTCAGGGCCAGGTTTTGTAACCCTGATGTGTGTTGGGAGGATGTCCTGGGCACTCCCAGGTCCTGGGAGGGTCGGGCAAAAAGGAGTGGCTGTGGGCTGGGCTGGCCATGACGCATCCCCACACCCTTTGGTCTCAGGTCCACGCCACCCTGGAACTGTTCGCCCTGATGGTGGTAGTGTTTGAACTCTGCATGAAGTTACGCTGGCTGGGCCTGCACACCTTCATCCGGCATAAACGGACCATGGTCAAGGTGATGTGTCCGTCCCTCTGTCCCTCTCCTTGCAGCCTTTTCTCCCATGTCACCTTCAAACCTGTCTCTTTGGCACAATTCAGAATCCATGGACCCAGTCCATGCTCAGAGGTGTGATCTTAGGGTCCCTGTCCTGGCCATGCCCTCAGCCTTGCCAGTGCCCCGGATGCCTTGGTGATGCCAGCAGTAGCTAATGTAATGGAGTGTTTTGTACATGCCAGGCACTGGTGTAGTCACCTTGGAGAGACAGGTGCTGCTCTCTCTGTTTTACATTTATCCAGAGATGTGGGGTACACACCCAGCTTTGTCTGCCCCCTGCCCCTGGGCTCACCTTCCCTAGTGTTGTGTGTCTTCTCTCTGTGCCGCAGAAAGTGGCGTGAGTAGGAGCATGTTGGGGTGGCACTTTGTAGAGTGTGGAGCGTGTGTGCTGCTCTGGAAGAGTGTAGCCAAGTAAGCAGAGATGGAGAGGAGCTGCAGGCCCGATCCCTGGTGCGAGTGGGGACGGCTGATGGAGGGGCTGGCAGAGTGGCGGTTTTGCCTCCCCAGTGGATACCAGCAGTCAAGCTGCTTGGGGCCGTCCCCTTCATCTCATTCTCCTGGTACCACACATCTGGCCAGCAGCTGGAGTTTTCCTCTCCTGGGGCTGCCTGATGTGTGCAGAAAGTGTGAGAGAGGACTGGAGAGAGGGAAGGCCTCTTGAGGCCAGAGTAGGCGCTGCCTCTCCAGCCCCCTGTTCCAGGTAAGCAGGATGGTGGGTGGGCTGACGGTGCTCCATGCCTGCCGCCCGCAGACCTCAGTGCTGGTGGTGCAGTTTGTCGAGGCCATCGTGGTGTTGGTACGGCAGACGTCCCATGTGCGGGTGACCCGGGCACTGCGCTGCATCTTCCTGGTGGACTGTCGGTATTGCGGCGGCGTCCGGCGGTAAGGACTGGGTGGGAAGCTGGGAAGACAGTCGCTATCCTGGCGTGGCCTGACCTCTGGGCTGGTGGGGCAGGAGACTGTGAGTCAGTTAGTGATGAGGTGGACCCTGCGTGCTGATGGAGTACCGGCACACTCAGCCTCCCTCTGCCATCCCACCCACACGCAGGGAAGGCGGTATTCCTGCCGCAGTGTAGGCTTGCCGCCTCTGGGTCCAGGGCTCTTTCCCATCTTATCCGTAGCCTTCCAGAGCTGATTCCTCACTCTAAGCGTGTTATCTACCCAAATGCAGGCAGCTCAGCAGCGTTCACGTGACACAAGCAGGCTCTCCTGCCACCTCCACTGAGGCTGTAGGACTGAACTCAAACCGGACCAAGCCCTGACTAAAATTTATTTTGGAAGACTCAGTCTGGAAAATTCCTTGGCTGGGCTACTGTTGCTGAGAGTGGGCTTGCAATTCATTCTCTGTGCCCATCCTCAAAGCTAGAAACAGGACTCAGTGTCCTTGAAACAGGCCCGGGACTGAAACACACTCAGTGTCCCAGGGCTAACCCTAGGGCCTTGAAGTGTCTTCATGCCTTCCACATCCTGCTCTTGGAAACTGACCTTTGTGCCCAAGGCCATGTCATTGGCCTTCTGCTGTTTCCTTCCCCCCTGCAGGGCACTCGCCTCCTTGGGCTGTCACCAGGTAGAGGTGGCTATGTGCTACATCTGCCCCAGTTCTTCCCTGTCACCCACTGAGTGGGGGTCTTGAGCCACTTGCCGAAAAAAACGAAGCACAATGTCATACCAGGGTGCGACACGGTTTAGTATTTTGAGTCAGAAGCACTAGGTTCCCATCTCGACAAGGAGTCCCAGACGGCCCGCCCCAGCGGGCGCCTCCCCTGAGCCGGCCCCTCCCCTGAGCCGGCCCTTCTGTCTCCACAGCAACCTGCGGCAGATCTTCCAGTCCCTGCCGCCCTTCATGGACATCCTCCTGCTGCTGCTGTTCTTCATGATCATCTTCGCCATCCTTGGTGAGTTCCCACTTCCCGGGCCCAGGCACACTTGAAAAGCAAGTTCACGGTGGACGAAAAATTATTTTGGGCTGGGCACGGTGGCTCACACCTGTAATCCCAGCAGTTTGGGAGGCCAAGGTGGGCAGATCACCTAGGTCATTAGTTTGAGACCAGCCTGGCTAACACAGTGAAATCCAGTCTCTACAAAAATATAAAAATTAGCTGGACGTGATAGCATGCACCTGTAATCCCAGCTACTTGGGAGGCTGAGGCAGGAGAATCGCGGGAGGCGGAGGTTGCAGTGAGCTGAGATCGTGCCATTGCACTCCAGCCTGGGAAAAAAAAGAGTGAGTGAGACTCTGTCTAAAAAAAAAAAAAAAAAAAGAAAAGAAAAAGAAAAATTATGTTGACAGTGTCTTAGTCCTTTTGGGCTGCTGTAACAAAATGCCATAGACTGGGTGGCTTATAAACAACAGAAGTTGATTTCTGCCCATTCTGGAGGCTGTGAGATCTGGAAGACCAAGATCAAGGGCCAGCTGTGGGTGTCTGGTGAGGGCCTGTTTCCTGGTCCATAGATGGCACCTTCTGGCTACGGCCTCACGTGGTGGAAGGTGGAAGGCAGCTCTCTGGGCCTCTTTGTCCCGGGTTCAAGCTATTCTCCTGCTTCAGCTTCTCGAGTAGCTGGGATTATAGGCACCCACTACCACGCCAAGCTAATTTTTGTATTTTTAGTAAAGACAGCGTTTCACCATATTGGCCAGGCTGCCCTCGAACTCCTGACCTCAAGTGATCTGCCTGCCTCGGCCTCCCAAAGTGTTGGGATTACAGGCATGAGCCACTGCGCCTGGCCTCTGGTGCCTATTTTATATGGGCACTAATCCCATTCGGGAGGACTTCACACTCATGACCTCTTCACCTCCCACAGGCCTCACCTCCTGACGCCATCACCTTGGGGACTAGGATTTCAGTGTAGGAATTGGGGACAGGGGACACAAACATTCAGACCAGAGCAGGCAGTTTTAGAAATTCAGAAAGGTTTTAAAAGTAGGCCAGGCACGGTGGCCCATGCTGATTATCCCAGCACCTTGGGAAGCTGAGGCAGGCAGATTGCTTGAGTCCAGGAGTTCAAGACCAGCCTGGGCAAGACAGGGAAACCCCATCTCTAAAAAAAAATGCGGAAATTAGGTAGGCATGGTGGTGTGCACCTGTAGTGCCTCCTACTCGGGAGGTGAGGCAGGAGGATCGCCTGAGCATGGAGAGACAGATGTTGCAGGGAGTTGTGACAGCGCCACTGCATTCCAGCCTGGGCAACAGAGCAAGACTCTGTCTCAAAAATAAATAATAAATTAATAATAGTAACATGAACACCCATGGACCCCCATCCAGCTTAGGAAATGAAGTATTAAAAATAAAATGGAAGGCACGTTTGTAACCTTTGGTGATGGTGATTCCCGCTTTCCCCAAAGGCACCCCCTATCCTAAGCTTATTGTTCCCAGGCACGTCTTTCTACTTTACTTCATATTTACATTTCCCCAAGCAACCAAGAAATGATACTGCTTTCTTTGCATACTTAAACGACGTCTCTAAGTGGTTATATAATATGGATATCCTCTTCTACACATTGCTCTTTCGCTCAGCACTGTGTTTTTGAAATGTTGATACATGTAGATGCCGTTTATTCATTTTCACTGGAGCGGAGCAAGTATGCCAAAGCTTGTTTGCCTGCTCTCTGTTGGACGTTTCTCTTATCACAAATCCCACTGCAGTGAGCACTCCTGTGTGTTTCCTGGTGCTCACGCTTGACAGTTTCTCGAAGACGCTTGCCTGGGCCCTGAAAGACAGCACGCTTCAGCCTCACTGGGTACAGTAGGGTGACAGGCTGCTCACTCAGGAGGGCTTGGTGTTTCAGATGGGGCTGACTGTGACAGCCACACAGAGTCACAGTGCGTAGATCGGAGGTCACGGCACTCGGCTGGGAAAGCCAAGGTCCTTTCACCAAGTTTCTGCAGATGGTGAAGACAGTGGAACCAAAGAGTCCTGACTGAGGCTAGAGCTGGGGCCAGCCCTTCCTGGCCTCGTGACTGCCCTGTCCTGAGTCACGGCTCTCACTTCCTCCCACCCACCACCCGACTTTTGGTAGAATTTCATTTGTTTCAGCCCCCACTCCTGGAGTGGGGGCTGATTTCCCCTGAGGGCAGTTTCTCCCTTTTCCCACTCAGGAGTTCAGGGACTCAGGGAGTGATCCATTCCAGGAGGGAGAAGTGAATGGTATTCCTACCCTGGGACCCTGGTGGCAGGGGAGCAGCGGATCCCTTTGGAATTTCACTTAGCCGTCATGTTCTCAGAACCTAACATTGCAAAACAGCAGCCTGGATTCCAGATCCAGCCTACAGATGGGTTTTGTTTGGTCTGAAAACTTTGAGCCAGCATTTTAAAATTAGATTTTACACAAAAACACAGACTTCCAGCCTTTTGAAAGAACAGAGCCGATAGTGCCCAGCACATTACTGTGTGGTGGCAAGTGTCTGGTGCCAGCAGCCCTCGCTCTCTTTGGACGGAGCACATGTTCTCGGGTTGCTGTGGTCCCCAGCAGTCCCTGCTCCCTTCGGACGGAGCACATGTTCTCGGGGTGCTGCGGTCCCCAGCAATCCCTGCTCCCTTTGGATGGAGCAAATGTTCTCGGGGTGCTGCGGTCCCCAGCAGTCCCTGCTCCCTTCAGATGGAGCACATGTTCTCGGGGTGCTGCAGTCCCCAGCAGTCCCTGCTCCCTTCGGATGTAGCAAATGTTCTTGGGGTGCTGCGGTCCCCAGCAGTCCCCACCCCCTTGGGACAGAGCAGATGTTCTCGGGGTGCTGCGGTCCCCAGCAGTCCCTGCTCCCTTCAGACGGAGCACATGTTCTCGGGGTGCTGTGGTCCCCAGCAGTCCCTGCTCCTTTTGGATGGAGCACATGTTCTCGGCGTGCTGCAGTCCCCAGCAGTCCCTGCTGCTCTTCCTGACCTGCTGCATTAATGTGCATGTATTTTTCTGGTCCTTTTGACACCCCGGTTTTGGGACCTCTGCTCTAATCTTTTTGTTTATCTGTGTTTCCACCTGCTTCTAGGTTTCTACCTGTTCTCCTCTAACCCTTCAGACCCTGTAAGTAATCAGCACATTTGTCTGTCTCTTCTTTTATGTAGGGCTTTTTGCTCAGATCGGGTGGCCGGTGTGACCCTGTAGCCATATGGGGAAGGGGGCCCTGCCTGGTTTCTCATCATAGCTTGTGTGTGCACTCCACCTGGGAGTTCCCAACACTCAGACTTGACCACTTCCTTCTTTGAGAGCTGGGGGTCCCCTTTTCTGTTCTTGAAAGGGGTGCTGCCAGGATCAGGTTTGGACCTTTGGAACATTTTGGCAGAGGAGCAGTGGGGGAGAACCGGGCGAATGACCCAGACATGTGACTCCCTGGAAAAAAAGGTCCCCCCAGGCCAGTAGTCTGCTTCTGCCAGAGCATCAGGTGCAGGAAGCAGGAGGCCTCTGCACTGCATGTTTGCTTTTTCCTCTGCCTCCCTCGGGAATTCCTTGAGAGATGCAAGAGCGGGCGTGGCAGGGCGCACCAGGTGGCCTATCACAGCTTGTTCCTGGTGGCCATGTGCTCTGGCTGGCCCCAACCTCTCCCCTGCCCCCTCTTTCCTTGCAGTACTTCAGCACCCTGGAGAACAGCATCGTCAGTCTGTTTGTCCTTCTGACCACAGCCAAGTAAGTGCAGGCTCTGCCTTGCCTTTGGCCCCCTGCTGCCGCCCTGGGGTCTCCTCCTCTTTTCCGCAAAGTCTGTTCCACATCCCAGCAAGGGCAGGTGCTGTGGTGCTGTTGGGAGACAGAGTTGGCCTGCTGAGCGCGGAGCCCAGGGATGAGAGTAGGAGAACTGGGGTTGGAGGCCGGGAAGGCCTCATGTTCTCCTAGAGGATGGAGACAGGCAGACACAGCCCGCTGGGTCACCCTCTACAAATACAGTTTCCCAGATGTGATGATGCCCTCCTACTCCCGGAACCCCTGGTCCTGCGTCTTCTTCATCGTGTACCTCTCCATCGAGCTGTACTTCATCATGAACCTGGTGAGTACTATGCTGGAGCAGCCTGCCCCTGCCCACGAAGCACTGGGCACCATGGGAGTGGAGAAGTGGGGACTGCCTTCCACTTCCCAGGGCAGAACGTTGGGGCAGGAAGTCCTAGGTTCACAGTCAGGTGCAGTGTTGTGGGGAATGCCCTGTCAGGACTTCAGGAGTTCGTCCAGTTGCTGGGGGTGACGTCCTCACCGGGGCAGTGCTGCTGCTGCTGACAGGGCTAGATGTTAAGCCCAGGTGACCCTGGGGACCTTCCCATTCTTACAGCAGACAAAGACAGTTGAGTGTCCATGGAGATTGTTTGCAGGACCCTCTATAGGTACAAAAATCCACAGATGCTTAAGTCCCTTATTTAAAATGGCATAGTATTTGCAGATAACCTGTGCATATTCATCCTCTCGTATATTTTAAATCATCCTACATTACCTATAACATTGAATACAATGTTTAACCTGTGTAGTTTTATACTGGGCTGGGTGCAGTGGCTCACACCTGTAATCCCAGCACTTTGGGAGGCCGAAGTGGGTGGATCATTTGAGGTCAGGAGTTCGAGACCAGCCTGACCAACATAGTGAAACCCTGTCTCAACTAAAAATACAAAGATTAGCTGGGCATTCGTGGTGGGCATCTGTAATCCCAGCTACTTGGGAGGCTGAGGCAGACGAGCATGAACCCAGGAGGTGGAGGTTGCAATGAGCCGAGATCCTGCCATTGCACTCCAGCCTGGGCGACAGAGCAAGACTCCATATCAAAAACAAACAAACAAACAAAACACAGTTATACTATAGTGTTCAGGGGATAATGGCAAGAAAAAGAAGGCTGTACATGTTCAGTACAGATGCAACCTTCCTTTCGTTTTTGGAATGTTTTTGATTCGCATTTCGTTGAATCCACGGATGCAGAACCCACAGATATGGAAGGCTAACTGTGTTATAATAACTATAAAAGCTGGCACTCTGGAAGCCTTAGCTAGGCACTCGGCACTATGCAAAATGTTTTACATATGAGGATGAAATAATGTAATAAGTAAACAGAACCCTGAAGGTAGTGAGTATGGTTCTCAATGTTCAGATGAAGAGACTGAGGGTCAGAGTGACAGTGTGATTTGCCCACGGCTGTGTAGCTTGGAGTGGCCGGGCCAGGCTGGTTACAGAGCCCTGTCCCTAACCACTCTGTTCAGTTGCACTCATGTGCCAGAAATGTCTTGTATATTTCTACCCCGTTTATGAGGAATCATCAGAAAATCCAGTATAGGACACATTCTGTGAAGGAGAATGTAAAGCTCCTGTGCTCAGGGAACTTGGAGGGTATTTGTGGAGGCGTGGACAGCCACCAGGAATGTCCCTGCTGTCACAGATCACATCCGACACCAGGCTGTTAGGCCGGTGCCAAGACCACACATCCATGGCAGGGCTATTGAGGAGAGGCTTCTGATCAAGTCTTGTGTTTATTATTATGCTTCCGCAGAGCATTCTCACACCAGTCACCACAGGCAGGCCCAGTATAGAAATGAAAATCATCTTCTCCAGGCACACCTGTGAAGTCTAAAAATTCAAGTTTTTTTTTTTTTTTCTTGAGACAGAGTCTTGCTCTATCATCCAGGCTGGAGTGCAGTGGCACAATCTTGACTCACTACAACCTCCACCTCCCAGGTTCAAGTGATTCTCCTCCCTTAGCCTCCCAGGTGGCTGAGATTACAGGCACATGCCACCATGTCTGGTTAATTTTTGTATTTTTGGTAGAGACAGGGCTTTGCGATGTTGGTCAGGCTGGTCTCGAACTCCTGACCTCAGGTGATCCGCCCAGCTCGGCCTCCCAAAGTTCTGGGATTACAGGCGTGAGCCACTGTGCTTGGCCAAAATTTAAGCCTTAAAAAGGAGAAAATATTTTCTTTTTTTAATTCCTCAAAACCAAAAAGAAATATGTTGAATACCTCTTTGTATTTGATTTAATTTGTAATATATTTAGAGCTGTGAAAATTTAGGGCAACAGTCAACAAAGTATGGCCTGCTGGCCAAATTTGGCCCACAGCCTGGGTTTGTAAATAAAGTTTTATTGGGACACAGTCATGTCCATTTGTGTATGTATCATCTGTGGCTGATCTCATGATATGACCACAGGTTAGTAGTTGCAGCAGAAATCATTTGGGAGCCTCAAATAGTTGCTGCCGAACACTTTATGGAAAAAGCGTGCTGATCTTTGATCCACAGGGAAAAAATGGGGGTCCAGTTTGAGGGAAAGGACCAGAGAGTTTGTCTTAAAACATGTTTAAAAGACAAAGAAAATGTTTCTAAAAAGGATTCTTTCAAGTCCTTCCCCCTCCTTCCATCCCCCTCTGATAAGCTAACTTTGGGCTCAGCCAACTCTAGAATGTTATTTCCTTGCATGCAGAGACTCTCATCTCCCTTTTTTCTGGGCCACACATGACGCAGTGACGCACAAGGAGAAGTAACAAAGGGGCATGGGAAGGAAGGGTCCTTCTGGCTCGGAGGTCAGGAGGGCAGTGGGCGGGCAGCCTCCCCCTGCCACTGGTGGGAGTCAGACTGGGCTCAGAACCCAGATGCGTCCCTCTTGCTACTCTCTCCTCCCCTGGCTTACCCCTGCCCAGCCTGGGACAAACCATAGCTGGAACTGGGGAAGGGAGTGTGGGAAAGTGGAGGGGACCTGGGAGAGATTAACAATGCCTTCATGTATCTGAAGAGGGAAATTTGCAAGCGGAACAAAGGGCCTTCCTCTGTTGAGACTTGGGAGATCGACTTCCTACATCTTGAGGCACAGGCGAGAGGGTCTCTCCCGGGCCTCTCTGGAGTGACTGGATGAGAGCTCTGCCTAGATGATGAACCCATACCCCGCTGCACCCTCTGCCACAACCACTCAAGGTCCTGAGCCAGGGCTCTGTGCTTCTCTCCCACAGCTTTTGGCTGTGGTGTTCGACACCTTCAATGACATCGAGAAACGCAAGTTCAAGTCTTTGCTGCTGCACAAGCGAACCGCCATCCAGCATGCCTACCGCCTGCTCATCAGCCAGAGGGTAGGAGCCATGGACCGGGGAGGGGCTTGGGCCCTGTCCTCCTCTGCTTGCCCAGAGCACCCCCTAAGCATGGCCGGATGGCCAGGCCAGCGACTTTAGAAACCAGGAGCCCTGCCCTTGGGAGAATAAGCAGAGCTGGGGTGGATCTGGAGGGGGTGTCCCAAGGGAAGGGGAGTGGTCTGGGTTCCACACTGCCCTTCCCTCTCCCCCAGAGGCCCACCGGCATCTCCTACAGGCAGTTTGAAGGCCTCATGCGCTTCTACAAGCCACGGATGAGTGCCAGGGAGCGCTATCTTACCTTCAAGGCCCTGAATCAGAACAACACACCCCTGCTCAGGTAAGAGCAGATGCCTGGTGGGGGCAGGATGGCCAGACAAGGCATTCATGTCTAGGGTGAACTGGGGCATGGGAAGGCCCTGGAGGTGGGCAAGCCTATAGACTTGTCAGTTTCCTCCACAGAGATGGGTTTATCCATGTAGACTGGCAGACTGGGTTCATCAGGATTCCTTTTGCAAGTGACAAAAATCCAACACAAATCCCATTCAAACTGACTTAAGAAAAAAGGAGTGTATTGGCTCATGAAGTGGACTGGCCGAGCTGCTGGCCCTCGAACCCCAATGGGGTAGGATAGTCCCATGTGAGCCAGTGAACAGAGAAGGGTGAATACACTTCCCCATCCCCCACACATTGCTGGCTGAGCCGAGATCTCCAGGGACAGGATTGGCCTTCCAGGCAGTTGATGGCCAAGCCCTGTCCACAGCAGCGTGCTGTGGGTGGAGAACAAGCCCTGTTTGAGCTGCACTTGCAGCCCCAGGTGTTGCATGAAGGTCCCTGCTAAAAGACGAAGTTTCTGTCCTACTAAGAATCCTAGTGCTCCAGCAGCTGCCTCTCCAGGCACTGACGCTGTCTGCAGTTAGTGCAGTCGGTGTAGACTGAGTGGATTATGTATGTGTAGTGCCTCAAGGTCAGAGGAGATCCAAACGCCTGCAGGTAAAGGATCCCTGGCACTGCGGTGCTGGGACTCACACGGTGTTCCCTCCCTCCCTCCTACGCTCAGCCTGTAAAGGTGTCCATAGGCAGGCAGGTGAGAGAACCGAAGCTCAGGGGAACTGCATTCTGAGTTTTTTGTCCCTTTTTATTTTTCATATGGCAGCCTAAAGGACTTTTATGATATCTATGAAGTTGCTGCTTTGAAGTGGAAGGTAAGTGCTCCTCTGAAACCGTAGAAGGAGTGGACAGACAGGTCCCCAAGTGGAGCAGTGAGCAGGGTCCACTGGACCCAAGGTCCAGCGCTCTCCCTGCTAGAGCAGCTCAGCCCTCAGCTTGTATGGTACACTTCAGGGATCACAGGTGGCCCCCAGCCCCCATATCCGCCCTTACATTTGTGATGCAGTGTCACCAAATCTCGTTAATGAGCCTTTCTGAGTCTTGTCTTACCTGGGAAGAGGCGTAATGATAATCCCTACCGACAGAGCTATTTTCCGGGTTATACGAAAATAATGCCTCTGCGTGGCACATTGTAAACACTCGGTACACACTGGCTGGCCGTGCTCTCATGTAGATCCCTGAAGGCTAATGTTGTTCCCCAGTTTAGCAGGGTGAACAGGAAAGGAAGCCAGCATCCTGGCTCTAGGGCTGGGCTCTGGTCCCTGGCCCTGACACCCTCCCTCCTGGTCCTGTTTTCTGCCAGGCCAAGAAAAACAGAGAGCACTGGTTTGATGAGCTTCCCAGAACGGCGCTCCTCATCTTCAAAGGCAAGTGGGCTTGAATGTAGCAGGTGCTTGCAGCTAGAGGTTTGCAGAGACCACAGATGAGCATCTGAGGAGCAGGTTCAGAGGGTGTGTGTGTGTGTGTGAATGTCTGTGTGAAGAGACAGCAGGGAGATAAGTGTGGTAGGAAGCAGATTAGGAGAGAAATGGGTAGCTTAACCCAACCAAGACATTTGGGGAATTTTTCTTTTTTCATACAAAAGCAAAGATATTCATTGAAGAAACTTGGAAGTCAGATAATTAGAAGTAAATGGAAATTTGCACCCAGAGATAACCACGGTTAATTCTCTGATGTGTTTCCCTCTGTGCCGTTTTTCTGTGCATTTTTAAAACAATAGGGTGACATTATGTATTCTGTTCTGTAATCTGCCTTTTGATCCAGTATTTTTACCCTCCTCTTATGGCAGGATGTATACTTACTTTGCATGACCCCTTGAATAATGCTTGTGTAGTGTAAAGTTTGAAAATTTGAAATTGGAGGCTCATATTATGTACCTGACAATTACCCCTTAATTGCATGCCTGTTTCAGCAGTGGTCAGCAAAGCTTTGTCCTGCCCTCAGTTCCAGGTTGCTCAGGCTCTCCCCAGAGCAGCTATAGTCAGTGCAGTCTTGTCCTGGGGTCTGAGCAGAAGTGTGGATACCACTCTTTGAGCAGGACCCTCCTTCTTTCACCTCTGGGCTAAAGACCATGCTTACCTACATGCATGAAGAAGGTGGTAGGTGGCTGCACTTGCCTGGAAGGAGATGATAATAAAGGATTCGGTAGGGGGAACACGTGTGTAAATTTACATTTTAACATGTCTTTTCTTCAAACAGGCATTAATATCCTTGTGAAGTCCAAGGCCTTCCAGTATTTCATGTGTAAGTGTGAAATGTCTCCGCTCTAGGCCACTTTCCCCCTGCTGTTCTAGAAGTGGAAGGGGCAAGAGATTGGTCCTAGAGTCCTGTGTTTGACTTTTTACTGTGGGGAATTCTCAGCATGTATGAAAGTGGAGAGAACATTGCCCCCTGCGTGCCCATGCCCGTCACCCATCTGTACTCTCACTCCAGCTCGTCATCCCCTCTCTAGACCTGGATTTTTTGGAAGCAAATTCCAGAACCACAGAGTTGATTGGTTCATATATCTCTTGAGTTTGTTTTAATCGGTAGGTTCTTCTTCCTCTCTTCATGCAATATTTAGGTGAGGAAGCAGGATTTGTGTTTTGTGTGTTCCTCTGTTGCCTTTTTCTGGAACTTGGTAGTTATATCTAGAGCCATGCTGTGCAGTGTGGAAGCTACTGGCCATATGTGGCTATTTACACTTAAGCTAATTAAAATGAAAAATTCAGCTTAACAGTCACATTTCAAGTGCTTAATAGCCACAAATGGCTAATAACTACCAGTTGGATGGTGCAGATAAGAAACTTTATTGTCACAGAAAATTCCCTTGGACAGCACTAACTTAGAGGCTTGATCCAATTCGGTCTTTCCAAGGAACTCTGGTTCCTTTTAGTGGGAAATGGTGTTAAAGACACAATTTGAGGTGCTGGGTGCCCATTGCTTGGGTTGGTCATTGTTTCTTTTTTAAAGATAAACTGTTGTGAGTTCATGCTGATACTTCACATTCAGGTCTACAGGGATTTGAAGATTGAGAGTCTAGATGTGTAAGACTGATTTCTGATTTCATCAGTCTTACACATCTAGATTCTCAATCTTTTTTTTTTTTGTTTTGGAGACAGAGTCTCATTCTGTTGCCCACGCTGGTGCAATCTCATCTCACTGTAACCTCTGCCTCCCAGGTTCTAAGTGATTCTCCTGTCTCAGTCTCCTGAGTAGCTGGGGTTACAGGTGCATGCCACCATGCCTGGCTCTTTTTGTATTTTCATTAGAGATGTGATTTCACCATGTTGGCCGGGCTGGTCTCGAACTCCTGACCTGAAGTGATCCACCTGCCTTGGCCTCCCCATGTGCTGGGATTACAGGCCTGAGCCACCACGCCCAGCCTAGATTCGCAGTCTTAAAATCCAGGTTATCTTTGAAGACAATCAGACACCAACAAACATAAAAAATAAATATCCAGGTTCCCAACTACACTGGCAGAGTTATTCATTGCTTTATGCCACAGTCCCGGAATAATAATCGCAATGCAATCCCAATGATATAATCACTAGAAACCTCAGTCCAGGGATGTACATTGAGATTACTGTGGATTTTTTCTTTAGACAAGGACTTAGTCTGGCACCGCAATTTGGCATAGTCATGGTTCACTGCAGCCTCGACCTCCCAGGCTCACTCCAACCTCCTACTGCAGCCTTCCGAGTAGCAGGGACCACAGGTGCTCGCCACCACACCCAGCTCATTGTTTTATTTTTGTAGAGATGGGATATCCTCACGTTGCCCAGGCTGGTCTCGAACTCCTGGCCTCAAGTGGTTCTCCTACCTTGGCCTCCTAAAATGCTGGGATTATAGGTGTGAGCCACTGTGCCTGGCGTTGTGTTTTAAGGTCACCTGGAATAGTTCCTCTCCATGTGGACATGTCACTGACTGGATACAGATTTGGATTTCTTTATGCCATATTATTTGTTATTTTGGGGGGATTGCTTTTGGCATTTAATTTTGTTTTATGGTCAGGTGTGGTGGTTCAGACCTAAAAATCCCAGCACTTCAGGAGGCCAAGCCTGGTGGATCACTTGAGCCCAAAAGCTCGAGAACAGCCTTGGGAACATGGTGAGACCCCTGTCTCTACAAAAAGTACAAAAAGAACCTGAGCCTGGGGAGGTTGAGGCTATAGTGAGCCATGATTGCACCACTGCACTCCAGCCTGGGCAACAGAGTGAGACCCCATCTCAAAGAAAAAAACCCAAATTTTGTTTCATAATTATGTAAATTAGGGCTGGGCACGGTGGCTCATGCCTGTAATCCCAGCACTTTGGGAGGCTGAGGTTGGCGGATCACTTGAGGTCAGGAGTTTGAGACCAGCCTGAGCAATGTGGTGAAACCCCATCTCTACCAAAAATAGAAAAAATTAGCCATGTGTGCCTGTAGTCCCAGCTATTCGGGAGGCTGAAGCGGGAGGATCACTTGATTCTGAGAGACAGAGGTTGCACTGAGTTGTGATGGTGCCCCTGCACTCCAGCCTGGATAACACAGTGAGACTTCAACTGAAGAAAAAGGAAAAAAATTTATGTAAAATACTTATACGGGTTCCAAGTCGGATCTACCAAAAAAAGTACATTCAAGGAAATTTAGTTTATATCCCATCGCTTCCTACAGTGGATAACTTTTATTCATGGCTTATCCTTCCATGATTTAAAACCTGTAAGTTGGATACATATCAATATCTCTGTCTTTCACAATAGCATATTTTATGAGCTTTTTTTTGCCACCTGGCTTTTTGCAGTTAACAATATGCCCTGGAGACCAATTCATAGTAATATGTAGAAATGAGGCTGGACATGGTGGCTCACGCCTGTAATTCCAGGACTTTGGAAGACAGAGGCAGGCGGATTGCTTGAGCCCAGGGGTTCAAAACCAGCCTGGGCAATGTAGCAAACCTCATCTCTACAAAAAAACACCAAAATTAGCAGGCATGGTGGTGTGCACCTGTGTTCCTAGCTACTCAGGAGGCCAAGGTGGGAGGACTGCTTGAACCCAGGAGGTAGAGGTTGCAGTGAGCCAAGATCACACCCCATTGCACTTCAGCCTGGGTTACAGTAAAATCCCGTTTCAAAAAAAAAAAAGTAATATGTGGAAATTGTACCTCATTTCTTTTCTTTTTTCTCTCAGAGTTCTTGCTCTGTCACCCGAGCTGGAGTGCAGTGGCACAAGCATAGCTCACTGCAACCTTGGCCTCCTGGGCTCAAACGGTCCTCTCACCTCAGCCTCCCGAGTAGCTGGGTCCACAGGTGTGCACTACCACACCTGGCTAGTTATTTTTTTGTAGAGACATGGTCTCCCTGTGTTGCCCAGGCCGGTTTCAAACCCCTGGGCTCAAGCAGTCCACCTGCGTCAGCCTTCCAAAGTGCTGTTATTACAGGTGTGAGCCACTGTACCCAGCCCGTTTCTTCTTTATGGTTACAGCATGCCACTTTATGAATGTCTCATAGTCTGTTCAACCAGTCCCCTGTTGATGTGTCATTGAGATTGTTACCAGTGTTTTGCTATCACAAATAGTGCTGTGGTCTATAGCTTTCAGATACAACTTCTATTTTTGCTAGTGCATCATTGGAATAGTTTCTGAGAAGTGAGATTGCTAGGCAGATGGCCAAATGCATATGCAGTTTTGCTAAAGAGTTCATGCAATTATTTTAAAATTAGAAGTCTCTAGGGGAGGCCAGGTGCGGTGGCTCATGCCTGTAATCCCAGCACTTTGGGAGGCTGAGGCAGGTGATCACCTCAGGTCAGGAGTTCAAGACCAGCCTGACCAACATAATGAAACCCTATCCTACTAAAAATATAAAAAATTAGTCAGGCATGGTGGTGCGCACCTGTAACCCCAGCTACTCTGGAGGCTGAAGCAGGATAATCACTTGAACCAGGAGGCGGAGGTTTTAGTGAGCCAAGATCGGACCATTGCACTCCAGCCTGGGCAACAAGAGCAAAAAACTCCATCTAAAAAAAAATGTCTCTAGGGGAAAACAAATGGTTTCAATACTTGAATGCCTTGTACACTGTTCATCTTTTACACCAATTTGGGATAATCCCTATATCATAACTGGTCTTTATATAGTGATGGAGTGTTTTTAGAAATTCGTAGCAGTTTCTAGGTGAAAACACTGGTTGATTTAGCTCCCTCGGTAAGAGCACTGAGCAGAAGGATGTTCCCTATCAAATGGGTGTGTGGAGCAGCCCTGTTCTCCCCAACCCTAGAGCTCTAGGAAGTTAACCAGGGACTGCAGCTGTGACCTGCACATTTCTAAGCCCCCCTGTTATTTCTCTGTGTTTTACGGGCCTCTGTATTTCAGACTTGGTGGTGGCAGTCAACGGGGTCTGGATCCTCGTGGAGACGTTCATGCTGAAAGGTGAGCCCCCCCCCCTTGGGAACTGGCCATGTCCTGGCTGGCACACCCGGCTTGCCCATGAGCTGCTACCTCTCTGTCTTACAGGTGGGAACTTCTTCTCCAAGCACGTGCCCTGGAGTTACCTCGTCTTTCTTACCAGTAAGTTTCTGACGTGGCTTTGCTGAGCTGCTTGTTTTAAACACTGCCTGGGAGAACTTTCATTCAGTATAGAATCTCATGGTTCGTTAAAACAGGAAGCTATAAAGAGATGGAGTAATTAGTCTGATTCCATCTCGTCCCTTTTTAAAACTCTATCATGGTTGTCCACTGCCTTCTGGATGGAGTCCAGATCCTAGGCGTGCGTGGCCTACCACTCGGCTCTGCAGCCCCGCTGCTTGCCAGCGCCGCAGCCCTGCCTGCACGCTGTCACCCTCCTCAGCAGCCTCTGCTCCCAGCTGCTCTCGCCTGCCTCTGGGCGGTGCACAGGGGTTTCCAGGGCCTGGTGGTGTCTCCCTCTGGCCTCTGCCTGACTCTCCTGCCCTTTCTGTCAAGTGTTGTCATTCCCTGTTGGCGTCTTTCCTCCCACTGCGTTGATAAGCTCTGGGCCCTCGCTGTGCTGGAGTGCAATGGTTGCCCAGGGTTGCCCTGCACTGGTCACTGTTGCATACCCGGTACCCAGTACAAGGCCCAAGATGGAAGGGGGTGGTCAGGACACACTTGTTGGATGGACAGATGGTTAGCTGGGCCCTGTCTGGAGATGGGGAGGGAGGATTTTTCTCTCATTTTTTTTTTGGCAGGATCTTTCTCTGTCAGCCAGGCTGGAGTGCAGTGGTGTGATCATGGCTCACTGCAGCCTCAACCTCCTAGGCTCAAGGGATCCCGAGTAGCCTCAGCCTCCCAAGTAGCTGGGATTACAGGCACACAGAGCCACCGTGACCTGCTAATTTTTGTATTTTTTTTGCAGAGATGGGGTCTCACTCTGTTGCCCAGGCTGGTCTCCAACTCCTGGGCTCAAAGGATCCTCCTGCCTTGGCCTCCCAATGTGCTGGGTTGACAGGCCTGAATCACTACGCCTGGCCAGTTTCTCTTAAGCAGATTGCACAATTGGTCACCATCTGGGCCCTCTCCTGGAGCACCTGCTCTCACAGTGGGACATGAGTGAGGCCTGGGCTCAGCCTGGAGGGCACGTGGCCAGCAGGGAGGCTACAGCCTGCAGAGGAGCCACAAAGAGGAGACGGAGCATGGGGGAGGATGTGGCGGGGCTGCTGCCGATGGCCTCCTTCTGTCCGCAGTCTATGGGGTGGAGCTGTTCCTGAAGGTCGCCGGCCTGGGCCCTGTGGAGTACCTGTCCTCCGGATGGAACCTGTGAGTGGACAGCATGTTTCTGACCCAAAGCTGAGACTCTGAGGACGGCCACAGACCCTTCTCTGCACACCCCAATGTCCAGGCCGTTTCTGGAATTGCGGAGGGAAGGTCTGAGGATGGGCCAAGCCCTGTGTCTCCCTCCAGCAGTCCTGCCCGAGGCTCAGAAACTCTCCAGGATCAGGCCCTTGTCTGAAGCCTCTCACACCCCTCATGCCTGTCCTTCTGGAAATGGCCTCTTGAGGTGCCGCAGGCTGGCCTGCTCTTCCTGAGTCATTAATCTTTTTTCTCTTCCATAAAAACCACAATGCCCGCAAAGAAGAATGTTCCCCTGCCTCCCCTGATCAGCAGTGATGAGGCTTACCTACCCCTCTCCCTGTTCCACAGAGCGGGAGGTCACTTTCCTGCCCTGTTAAAGCTAACCGGTCCGTGAAGTCAGGCTGCACTCATGAGGTCTTGGGCTGTGAGGGTGAGCAGGTTAACACACGCTGGGAGGAGCCGACAGCACACGTGTGGGCCCTGCGTGTCTAGAGAGGAGAGAGGGTCCTCTGGCTTGGGCAGGGCAAGCTGTTCGGGGAATCTGCTCTCTTTCCTCAAAAAGTTCCTTGGGGTCAGGCTGGCCCGCGGTGTGTAACCAGATGTCTGTTGAGCAGAAGACGAGGCCTGTCTCCAGGGCTTCAGAGGCCGGGCTTCTTTCCTCCCTATAGTCAGACCAGCACAGGGCCCTTTGGAGGGGGTTCCTGGGCATTTCTGGCCCTGGGGTCAGCGCTGAGACCTGACCCTCGAGACATGTGCTGGGACAGGGCCTGGCTACCTTGAAACCCTAGGGGTGGCAGGAAGTTCTTCCTGCAGCCAGCCAGGGCCTGTTGGTGTTGCTGTGTCTAGGCTCCGTGGGAGGGTGGCTGTGCAGAGGGCCAGGGAGGGGAGCAGGTGCAGGGAGGCTCAGGGCCATGGGGTGGAGCTCAGCCTCTCCCCTCCCGCAGGTTCGACTTCTCTGTGACAGTGTTCGCCTTCCTGGGACTGCTGGCGCTGGCCCTCAACATGGAGCCCTTCTATTTCATCGTGGTCCTGCGTCCCCTCCAGCTGCTGAGGTGATGGGGCAGAGCAGGGCTGGAGATGGAGATGGAGAAATAGAGGGAGGATGGCAATGCCACAGGATTGGTCTGGGAAGTGACCCAGAATGGGCCAGAAGGCTCACAAGCCAGAGTCACAGATGTCACCCCCTGCAGAAGCACCATGGGGTCACCGTCCCCACCCCTGAGGGCGTGCAGGCTGCCTGTGCCCCTCACCTCACCGCACCAGGTGCTTCTGGGCAGAGAAACCCAGTCCATGACTCATGTTCACCCCACCCGAGGTGGCATTGCACTGGCCACAGGAGCCCATGTGCTCAATCACAGGTGACAGAGCCACAGGTCTGAGGGTTGGAAGGGCCTTTCAGGGACCCATCATGCTTCTCTGGCTCAGCCTCTTGTGGAGAAAAACCCTTGTGTGAGTCCCACTGACTTCCCAGGGACACCGAACGAAGTGCCAGGCGAGCCTGCCCCACTGACGGTGTCTCTTCCTTTTTTTTTTTTTTTTTTTTTTTTTTTGAGATGGAGTCTTGCCCTGTCGCCCAGGCTGGAGTGCAATGGTACGATCTCACTGTAACCTCTGCCTCCTGGGTTCAAATGATTCTCCTGCCTCAGCCTCCTGAGTAGCTGGGATTACAGGGGCCCACCACCACACCCAGCTAATTTTTGTATTTTTAGTAGAGATAGGGTTTCACTATGTTGGCCAGGCTAGTCTCAAACTCCTGACCTTGTGATCTACCCGCCTCGGCCTCCCAAAGTGCTGGGATTACAGGCGTGAGCCACCCTGCCTGACTGATGGTGTCTCTTCCTAATGAGGGCTCCCGAGGTCCTGTGCACTCAGAGCCTGGGTTTGCTTCTTGACCCTCCAGCTGCAACCCCATCCAATTCTGTCGCCCTGTCCTCTCCCTAGGAGGAGAGGGGACTCGCAGGATAAGCGCTAGGAGGGGTGGTGGCATCTGTGGAGGAAAAGCCTCCCCCTTGGCATGTGGGGGTGGCCTGGAGCTGGGCCTGAGTATCCACATCCCTCCCACCCTCTGCCACCCTTCTTTGCCGGAGGGCTCCCTTGCCCCAACTCCCCGGGGAACATGGGCTTATCCTCCCTCGTTCCCAGGAGCAAGGCCTTGCTCCTGTCTGAGCCTGCAGCTCTAATGCAAGGAGACGCAGCCTGGCCCTGCTCCTTTTTGTGGAAGGGCCCCACCCAGCCTGTGTCTTAGGGCTGCCATCGTCCGAATCCCTCATGCATGAGTCATCTGAGCCAAGCTCGGGGCTGGTGGTGCCCAGGGGAACAGACGCAGGTGGAGGAGATGTCCTCACCTGTCTTCACCTTGAGGCGTGTAGAGGGCAGGGCCGGCAGGGGATTCTGAGGGTGGGGGCTGAGGCGTGCGCCTGTGTGTGGAGGTGACGGGTGTCCTCTTCACTCAGGTTGTTTAAGTTGAAAGAGCGCTACCGCAATGTGCTGGACACCATGTTCGAGCTTCTGCCCCGGATGGCCAGGTACTGCCAGCCCTCAACCTGGCCCGCAGGTCCAGGTGCCGTGTGGCAGTGCCCCGTGGGGGCGGGAGCCGAGTAGCAGTTGGGGGAAAGGAGTTCCACAGAGGACTGGAATCGGGGTCCTGACGGGGCTGCAAGGAGCCGGGAACCCTGACCACCACAGGTCTCCTGGGCACCAACATTTTCTCCACTGACCTGTCTGACATATTTAGTAGGGAGGGCAGGGAGCTGTCAACTCGCTTACCGCCTGTGTCTACATTCACAGGTAAGGGGTCACCTGTGAGTCTACCTTCACAGGTAAGGGGTGAATCTCTGGGAAAGGGGCATCTGTTCCTAGAGTCCTGACTTGAGCTGTTTTTCACCCCAGAGCTGCCCCACGAGGCCCCTTCCCCGCAGGCACTTTCCAGCTGGTGAACCGACCGGGGGCGTGGCCCTGCAGTCAGCCCTGGGGTCCAAAGAGGCCGGGGCTGCGGAGGAGTTGTTTCCTCCTGCCGGCCTCGCATCACCCTGCCCCTGTCGCCCCACAGCCTGGGACTCACCCTGCTCATCTTTTACTACTCCTTCGCCATCGTGGGCATGGAGTTCTTCTGCGGGATCCTCTTCCCCAACTGCTGCAAGTGAGTAGGCGGTGGCCGGAGGCACCTAGCCCCGGGCAGCCTGCATTTCCAGGGCAGAGGGCTGACCAGGGCCAGAATTGGCGTCCTTGTGGCCTTGGGGTCCTTGGGGTTGCTCCTCTCTAAGCAGCCACCTTGCTTTGCTTTCAGGGCTTAGTTGAGTGTAGTGAGCTACACGAGGGACCTGGACTTGGGGTCCGTGTTTCCCCATCCCCCCAGGTAGCGTTGGGAACCATCAGCTCACCCTCTGCCAAGGGCTGGAGGCTACCCCTAAAGTAGCCTGTGTCCTGAGGTCAAGTCCCATGGCTTCCTCCCACTTCTCTCCTGGAGTGGCTGGGGACCTGGGACAAGACCAGTCTTCTAGGGACATGTGCAGGAAGGTCATCGAGCTCAGGGATGGAGAGCAGAGAGTGAAATCTCCCATGAGCACTCCCTTTCTCCTAAGCTGCCATAGTGAAATCACTGCACTGCCATTCATTCATTCTCAATTCAGAGTTCTCTTACATTTGGTCTTTGCGGCCTCAAGCACTGATAAAGAAACAGTTTTACAAAGACACTGGTAGCTTTGAGTGTCAAGCTTGGTCTGGAACCAGAAGCCTATAGCTGTGGGTCCCAGACTTTTGAGCATATCGCAGTCACCAGGGAGCTTAATGCAAGCTCCAGACTTCACCTGCGTGTCTGATGTGAGTGTGTGGGAGGAGCCTCCCTGGTGGCCCAAGCACTGGACTTTTATAAACATTAGCATGCATATTAACAGAACAGCCATAAAGGATGGAAGGAAAGTGGCAAATATGAGCTCCTCAAAACAGGCTGGAGTACAATGACGCGATCTCACTGCAACCTTCACCTCGGGTTCAGACGATTCTCGAATATGACCAACCTTTTCAAATACTTGCTCAGGCCAAGTATCAGAGAGCCCCAGTAGGGAATTCCTTCCCTGGGGCTGTGGCCTGGTGTCCAGACTCAAGAGCAGATCCTAGACAGGGCAGGTGCAGAGGAGGCCTTTGCCTCTCCTCTGTCCCCTGTAGGCAGCGGTGAGAGAGAAGGCTGCACCTGCAGCAGAGAACTGCTAGGTGACAGGTGACAGGTGCCTGGGGCTCCCACCAAGCCCAGCAGGCAGGAGTGACCAAGGGCCTTCCTCTAGCAGGGCCCAGGCATGAGGTGGAGAGGGTTAGGCAGGAAAGCAGGCTGCAGGCAGCACGGGAGGATCCTGGGCCAGACCTCGGTTTGTTTCAGAGTTCTGTCCTATCTGGAGGTGACCCATCGCCTTGTGACCCTCCCTCCTTTCTCCCTTGTGCTCCGGCCAGCACGAGTACAGTGGCAGATGCCTACCGCTGGCGCAACCACACCGTGGGCAACAGGACCGTGGTGGAGGAGGGCTACTACTATCTCAATAATTTCGACAACATCCTCAACAGCTTTGGTGAGTGGGAAAAATCACAGGGGGGACGTTCCCTGGAAACCCCGCCCTTGTCACCACGGGTCCCAGAGGTGATACAGCGAGTGTCTGGGCCTCTCCTTCCAGCACCAAGGGGCACACTTTCTGGCACCTCCCTGGCCCAGGTGGAGGGCGTGGTCTGCCCAGCCTTGGCAGTGCAGGCCAGGCCGGATCCTGGAGCGCTCTCGGCCGCCTGCTTTCACTCTTTTCCCTGATACCTTCTCAGTATTGGAGAAGGGAAGAGTTGTAGGCCATAGCTGGGTGGGGTCCCCTCGTCACAGTGCCACTCACAGGGTGGGACCCAGCCACACCAACGCTGCTGCAGCTGCACTGCCCCCCAGCTTAGGCTGCACACGGCCCTGTGCCCACCCCCATGAAGAGGAGATCACAGCCAAGCAGCCTCTCCGGAAAAAGGGCGTGCCCCCATGACACCGCAGATCTGCACCTAGTGAGATCTGGATGGGTCTGGTGTGCACAGGCTGCCGAGGCAGAAGGTGTGCCCTCTTGGGGCCAGGCCACAATGGCAGAGCTCCCGGTGGAGCCAGCGCCCCACAAGGGCCTTGCCTGGTCCTTCCTGGACCAGGTGGGCACAAGTGGGCATATGGTGACCCCCTCGTCTTAGCACATGGTACCCGGGATAGGTTTGAAGTGTGGTCTCATCAGGATGCTGCTTTCTCCCTTCCCTCGGCAGTGACCCTGTTCGAGCTCACAGTGGTCAACAACTGGTACATCATCATGGTAAGAGCTCGGGCAGCTTTGGGGGTGTCCTCCCACCAGCCCTGGGTCTCCCCTCACCCAGGGTGTATCATTCTTCCTGTACCCCACAGGGCTGGGGGTCTTGAGTCACGCTGTGTTGGTGTTCTGTGGGGAGGCCACAGTATGGCTGGACCCTGGGAGCCACCCCTCCCAGCATTGGCGGACTCGGCTGTCACTCCCATCTCTCTGCATGTTCCCAGCAGCCAGGAGATGCCACTTAGACTCTGGGTCTCTGTCCCGTCTCCCCCACCGTAGAGATGACTTTTCCCTCTAGTGACAATACATCAGTCATTGCCACTCTCTATTCCATTCCTTAAACTCTTCCAACTCCCAGCCCTACTGGGATGAAGGCTGCCCTGGTTCTGGATCCAGCTGTCCAGGGGAGCGGCCGGGCTCCTTCAGCAGCCGGAATGAGTCAGGAATTAGTGTTGGACCCAGAGGGGCGAGCTCCCTCTCCTCCGTCTCTCACAACCAGCCGCAAATCAGGGTGGGGTCTGTGAAGAGCTGGGGAGCCTGGCTCCGGGCTGGGGCCATGGGGCAGCCCGTGCAGACAGGGACCTGCCCTGCTGGCATGGGTCCCCTCACTGGCTGCTCCATTGGTCTCCAGGAAGGCGTCACCTCTCAGACCTCCCACTGGAGCCGCCTCTACTTCATGACCTTTTACATCGTGACCATGGTATGTCCCAGGCCCCAGAATGCTCTTTGCCCTTCGTCTTCCACGTCACCAGCTGCCCCAGCTCCTCAGGCTGCAGCGTCAGGGAGTGGGACTGGGTCCCATCTGGCGGGCTCTGTTGGGGGTGGGCCATGCACCCACAGACACCCACCCACCCTCCTCCCCTGTCTCCGCCCCTCCCTCCCTGTCCCTGGCCAGGTGGTGATGACGATCATTGTTGCCTTCATCCTCGAGGCCTTCGTCTTCCGAATGAACTACAGCCGCAAGAACCAGGACTCAGAAGGTCCGTGACACCTTGGGCGTTTGTGTGCCGCCCACCCAGTTCTAGCTGTCCCGGTGGCCTTCCAGCCAGCCATTAGGCTGGCCTTTTTCGGCTGTCTGGTTGTCCAGCTTATCTGTCTGGCTTGTCTTTCTAGGTCTCCTACTTGCATTGATTTTCAAATAGTTAATGTCAGAAAACATGGTCCATCTAACTTTAAAATAAAAACAGTGACGTCATAGTTGAAGAATCAAGTAGTAGAGAAAGGCTTACGTGGTGGCAGCAGCCCGTGTCCTGCCTTCCCTGCCCCGTCCTCCAGAGGCGTCTCCCTCCTAGCTGTTTCTTCTTTTAGTCATCTCCACGTTTCTCAATAATAGGTTCATACTACGGTTCTTGATTTAAACAGTGTGAATACTGTTTACCGCACCGGCAAATTGTATTCCTGCTGCAGCTGGACGGCGCTGGATTTAGTGACTGCCTCACTCTTCCCAGATTGCATAGTTTTCTGTGTACTGATCCTCCCTTCTTCCCAAATTCTCCATCAAAACTGTCCACACTTGATCGCTCGAGCTCAAGAGGTCAAGGCTGCAGTGAGCCATGATCACATCACTGCACTCCAGCCTGGGCAGAGTGAGACCCTGTCTCTTTAATTTTTTTTTTTGAGATGGAATCTCCCTCTGTCTCCCAGGCTGATAAGCAATGGCGTGATCTCAGCTCACTGCAACCTCCACCTCCCGGGTTCAAGTGATTCTCCTGCCTCAGCCTCCCGAGTAGCTGGGATTACAGGCACCCGCCACCATGCTCAACTAATTTTTGTATTTTTAGTAGAACAGGTTTTCGCCATGTTAACCAGGTTGGTCTCAAACTCCAGACCTCATGATTTGCCTGCCTCGGCCTCCCAAGTGCTGGGATTAGCCACTGCGCCCAGCCTGAGATCCTGTCTCCTAAACAGAAAACCCCATGCCCACACCTGTTACTACTCCTCCTCATATCTCTGTGGTATCAGACCATCTGGCCATTTTCTTTGCTTGGAGGCCCCTTCCTGAAACCCCGTGGTCCTGTAAGCTGCTGGCTAGACCTGCGCTCCTGAACTCACAGCAGAGGAAGGGGAAGGGAAGAGGGCCAAGGCAGAGAACAGGACACCAGTGCAGTGTTGGCTTAGAGAGGGAAACTTAAGACCCCCCGCGGAGGTCTTAAGGCAAGGACGATAGTCAAACGAGACCCAGCCAGGTTGGTGGCTTCAGCCCCCGGCCCTTCCCACACCCGCCCTCCCTCCCTGCAGTTGATAGTGGCATCACCCTTGAGAAGGAAATCTTCAAAGAAGAGCTGGTTGCTGTCCTGGAGCTCTACCGCGAGGCACGGGGCACCTCCTCGGACGTCACCCGGCTGCTGGAGACCCTCTCCCAGATGGAGAGATACCAGGTGAGGAGGCCAGGCCCCAGTCTGAAGGAGGAAGGCGGGTTTCAGCGTGGCGTAATCCCTCCCCTCAGATGCTGGTAACATCTTGAGTGACACAGTTGCAAAAGCCAGAGAAGTGGGAGAGGCCAGCTGTGGCAGCAGAGGTGGGTCCTGAACATCTGCAGCTGAGCCCTACAGCCTCTGCTCTTCCTTAGCAACATTCCATGGTGTTTCTGGGACGGCGTTCAAGGACCAAGAGCGACCTGAGCCTGAAGATGTACCAGGAGGAGATCCAGGTAGGAGCATGGCCGACCGCGCTGTGAGTCGTCCCCCAGCTTCGCCCTGGGAGGGGCAGGGGGCTGATCTCTGGGCCTCTGAGTAGAGGAAGAAGGCTGGTGGAGAGATTCGGCTCATCCATTGGGACCACCGCTGGGGTTGTGTGGGACCTGGGCGGGGCCGCTCAGCCTTGAACCCTGGACTGGCTCACAGCGGAGGCAGCTCTCCCCTCTGCCTGCTGCCATGTCCCTGCCCCTTAGGAATTCTCCAGAACCTCCTCTCCATCCCTTATTCTGAGTCCGAGCTGCAAACTCAAACGTGTGTAGCAAGAAACACAGTGAGCATAGAGGAAAGAGCAGAGACAGTCGTGAGCTGGCAAGGATGTCTTGTCCAAAGTGGCCGCCTCTTCCCAGTCCCTTCCTACTGGGCGAGGGTTGCCCAATAGGAAGAAAGCCTCACTGTGCTCAAGCCACTTGCTGGTGGTTTGTTTTGAGATAGAGTCTCCCAGGCTGGAGTGCAGTGGTGTGATCTCGGCTCACTGCAACCTCCACCTCCCGGGTTCAAGCGATTCTTCTGCCTCAGCCTCCTGAGTAGCTGGGATTACAGGTGCACAGAACCACGCCCGGCTAAATTTTGTATTTTTAGTAGAGACAGGGTTTTGCTATGTTGGCCAGGCTGGTCTCAAACTCCTGACCTCAAGTGATCCACCTGTCTCGGCCTCACAAAGTGCTGGGATTATAGGTGTGAGCCACCGTGCCCGGACTGCCTTTTCTTAAATTAGAAGCCAGAGGTTATAATCATGGCCTTAGACGGGTACACTGTTTGACATTTCCAGAATGCCTTCACATTCCTGTTGGAGGGTGAAGGTTAGGTGAGGCATTCAGCAGGATGCAGTTCTGAGCCTCGGTGTCTTGGGTGTGGAACAGGGGCACAGTTCCTGCCAAGCTCAGAAGGGGTCACCTGGGGGGGACCCTTTCGTGAAGGACAAAAGTTTATGCTCATAAACAAGGGATGAGGTTGTTCCTGCCTGGGCGTGTTAGAGAGCTGTGATGCGCCAGCCTCCAGACACTAGGGGAAGATTTCATTGTCATTTTTGCTTCTGGGGCCATATTCAAAATTCTCAGCATTTCTGAGCCTGTGACGGGGGAGTTTCAGTACCAGCTGTGTGAGGCTGGCAGCCCTGCCCCCTCCAGCCTGGATGCCGTTGGCTGTCAGACCCTGCAGCTCGATGACCTTGTGGGGTGGGTGGGGCAGGGGGTGGGGTGCAGGCCTCAGCGCCCCCTCTGCTGTCTGCTCCAGGAGTGGTATGAGGAGCATGCCAGGGAGCAGGAGCAACAGCGTCAGCTCAGCAGCAGCGCAGCCTCCGCCACCCAGCAGCCCCCAGGCAGCCGCCAGCGCTCCCAGACCGTCACCTAGCCCAGTGCCCGAAAACCGTCTCTTCTATGCAATAACACAATAGTATCGCTCTACTTCGACGTCCGGAACTGCGGCGTGTGTACGCATACTCACGTATATGCACATATTTATATAGAGGAAGAAAGCAGACAGACGAGAGGGGCTTGGTTTATAACCACCTTGCCCTGTTTTCCTTAACTCCACAAGCCAGTTTGGTGAGGGGTGGGGTGCGGCCACTAGGTCTGAGCTCTTCCTGCTGTGGAAGGCTCCAGAAGCCCCTTCCCAAGGAGACCCCTCACCTGGATCCAGCTGACTCTGCGGGGCTGGCCTCCCGCGTGGGCCAGCCTCCATCGGCCACATCCAAAGCCATCAGTGCTGCTGCTTCAGGCGCACGTCTCCCTGACCTGATGGCATCCCCACCCCTGCTGCCTGCGGCCCATGCCACAGGTTCCTGTGTCTTTAGGGACAGAACCACTTAGGAAGGAAAGAACCCCCGGTCTCCAAGGTGGTATTTCAATGTATATGATAATGTCATGGAACGCTTCTTCGGGGACCAGTGCCCAGGACCTAATGGAAAGAGGAACTGGGGTGATTGTACCCAGGTGGCCAAAGCTCAGCTAGCCAGTGCCGGGCGGCAGCAGATTACGCTGAGCAGTCTCCTCTCTCGGCTCTGCAGCCCTCCCACGCAGCCTTCTCCGGCTTAACCCTTGTTGGTGAAAATCCTTCCACAGTGGCCTCCTGGGGGACGCAGACCCCGGAGGAAGGGGCGTGAGGCAGGAAGTGGGGCTGACGCCTGTAAGCCAAACAGCTTCCTGGAATGGGCTTTCTTGACCAAATCCCTTTTGCGATTTACCCGTTCAAGCAAAACGATATGTTGGTGAATTAACATATGTGCTAAAGCTGGTAGCAGGTCCTTCACACGTGTGCACTAGAAATGGGAGCGACCAGCAGAGATGCTCCCTGTGGGACGCAGCAGCCCCGTGGCCCCGGCCCAGCTCCCAGCCGCCCTCCCTCCCTGCCTCTGCTCACCCCAGAGATTTCCGTAGCAGGATTGGTTGGTGCAGAAGTAGGTTCGGATGAACTGTTAACATCCACCACTCTTGCCCGCCACGGCACCTTTTGGGAGCTCTGCAGGACATCCGAGCATGGTGGAGGTAGGAGGGTTGCCAGCTGTGGTGACAGGCAGTGGTGGCCACACAGGCAGAGTCAGTTCAGAGGCCTCTTTGGTTCTGCTTCCCTGGAGCACAGCACAGGTTCTACAGCAGGAGCCGCGGCAGCAGCATGAAGGGTGCAGGGGAGGGACAGGCGTGCGCTGTGGGGTGCTCTGGGCCACAGGTGGACGCAGGCTCCCTCTGGCCTCGTTCTTTTCCCAGCCACAAAATGGGCAGGGTGGGGCCTTACCCCAGGGAGCAGTGCCTGGCCCCCCAACCCCTGCTCCCTACCACCTCCAGGACCAAGCTGGGTCCCATAGCCAACACGGCCTGGTTCTCCCCTTCACGGAGTTAGTCCAGTGGTGGGTGTTTATTTTTAAAGCACAGCCCTATGGGAAAACAGCGAATCATTGAGAATCACTGTGATTCCTCTGGGAGTCAGACTGGCTTTGTCCTCTTCCTCTCTGGAGGGCCATGGGCCATCACCGGGAGCTCTACATTGAGCCCCAGGCCAGAACCCCCTCCCTTTCGCAGAGAGGGAACTTTATTGCCTAATTGGGTGCCTTTTAGCTTTTGTGTGTTGAAATGGGCATTTTGGAAGTAAGGGTCAGGTCTCTGACCTGAGCATCTGGGCCTCAGACTCGGCCCTTCCTTCCCAAGGGTGGGTGGAAAACTGGAGGGGCCAGCAGCACCCTGGGGTCTGCCCAGGGGAGTTGAGACCCCAGGGTGGGAGGGTCTATTCCAGGAGGAGTGGCATCTCTGCCCTGTTCAGAGCGAGTTAGTGCGTCCATCCTCCCAACCCAGTCCTGAGAAAGAACCTGGTTTTGGCCAGGACCCGATAAATACCCAATGGCAGCAGTGTCAACAGGCCAGAGTCCAGCCAGGGTGGGCGGCCTTGTCATTGAGGCTAGGGACAGCTATCCCCGGGTTACCCCTGGCCTCCCACAAGCCGGGAGCGGGGGTCTCCCACAGGCTGTGAGCTCTGAGGGCCCTGGGATGTGATCTAGCTTAGATGTCCTCTCATCCCCGATATCACAGTTGAGTGCACCCAGGTGACACTCACTGGCGCCGGGGCCTTAGCCTGGCAGTGGGAGCAATGGCATTGTGCCCTCCCCAGCTCCTCGCTTCCCCTCCCCCAGCCCCAGCCTTACTCCACCATGCAGACAATCATTTTGTACGGATCACGGGAGCAATGCTGTATGGTTTTGTACGTTGGTGATTTGTTACCTAGAAAACCCACTGTGTCTCTGGATTTCTGGCATATTAATAAAAGAGCCTCTGCTTTGTAAATGTGGCTGCTGCCTCTTGACTTACGTGGCTTCAGGTATTGTGCAGAGAGTGGCTCCATCCAAGGCCATGGCCATTCCTGATCCTGCCTCAGCCCCGCCCGAGCCCTGCCTTGGGATGAGCCACTCGGCGCTGGCCCCGGGTGACGAAGAACTGGTAAAAGTTGGGTGTGTCATTTTCTCTACACTCGAAATTTTGAATTATTTTTTTATTTGTAAAAAAGTTTTATTTTTTTTATTCCCAGCATAAGGCAGTTGCAAACCTAAGAGTTGCTTATTTCGGCAACATAAGGCGGGGTCACAGCATGACAGCAGGAAGGCACGAGGGCTCCCCATCTGTCCTTCCCCAGCTCACAGGCCGTGGAGCCCACTCAGGGACCCCCCTCGAGGGAGGCAAAGGCACAGTCCTATGGACTTCTGCTTGGCAGCTGGAGAAGCAAAGGCTCGGGCACAAACAAAGGAGTTGTGGGCAGTCAGGGGCGGAATCCTAGAGGAAGCGTCTGACCGCCGCCCCATGTGGCAGCTACGGGCATAGCAGTGCCTTGGGCTGATGGTGTTTTTGGAGCAAGTGGGTTCAGTGAAGTGTATCGCCACGAATGGCACCCGCTGCTTTTGGCTTTATAAACGTGGCAAGGCGAAATTCAAAATTAAGTACGTCTTGAATTTTGTTTCTGGCAGACAGTGCGGCTCTGGAGCTCAGCCCTCAGTGGCCTGATTCCCTGGGGTCTGAGCCACCCTCATTCTCTGAGGGCTGGGCAGCCACTTGTGCCCTGAGAAGGTGCTAGTAGGCCTGAAGCTCAGGCAAGGGGAATGGGCAGCGCCTGTGTCTCGGGTGCCTCCAGCATGGCCTGGAACACACCCAGCCAAATCTTCCCCAAACTCTAGCCCTTCTCAGAGGGGTTCTGGGGGTCATTCAAGGGGACCTTCTAGCTTCTCTCTGGAACCCTTTGTCCAGAGCAAAGCCTGGTTTCCAAAGTCCCCACGGCAAGGCTGTTGGGTGCTGGCAGTGAGAGGGACAGAGCAGTTCTCTCAGCTCACAGCAGTGACCTCAGATATCCAGCAGCAAGGGCCGTGCACTTGTGCCCACAGGAGCCCTGCAGAAATGCTCTGGTCCCGGGCCTCCCCTGGCAGGAGGGCGGGGCTCTTGCCAGCAGTGAGGCCACAGCACTAAGTGGCTTCAGTCACATGCTTTTCAGGTGAATCACTCCAAATTCAGTGAGGAGGGCCACAACAAGGAAGTTCACATAGAAGAGGAGCAGGCAGAAGCCGTAGACTCTGCTGAGCCTGAAGCACTGCAGTGGGACTGAGACCAGGGAGAAGACGAGGCTGAGCCCCAGGGCGCCCGCCAGGACCCACACCAGCAGTCCGTCTGGCTCCAGCTGTGGAAGAATGAGGGGAGAGGGGATGTGTCACTGCCTGTTACAGCCCCCACCCCACCTCTGGCCAACATAACAATGCAGCCTCAACAATGCAGCCTCAGTATACCCTCAACAACAATGCACCCTCAACAACAATGCAGCCTCATCAATAATGCAATCAACAACAATGCACCATCAACAATGTACCTTCAACAACAATGTAATCAACAGTGCACCCTTAACAATGAAGCCTCAAGAATGCACCCTCAACAATGCAGCCTCAACAGCAATGCAGCCTCAACAATGCAGCCTCAGTATACCCTCAACAACAGTGCAGCCTCAGCAATACAACCTCAAAATGCAGCTTCAATGTACCCTCAACAACAATGCACTCTCAACAACAATGCAGCCTCATCAACAATGCAGCCTCAGTGTACCCTCAACAATGCAATCAACAACAATGCACCATCAACAATGTACCTTCAACAACAATGTAATCAACAGTGCACTCTTAACAACAACGAAGCCTCAAGAATGCACCCTCAACAATGCACCCTCAACAATGCAGCCCCATCAACAATGCAGCCTCAGTATACCCTCAACAGTGCAGCCTCAACAATACAACCTCAACAATGCAGCCTCAACAGCAATGCAGCCTCAACAGCAATGCAGCCTCATCAATAATGCAGCCTCAGTATACCCTCAACAGTGCAGCCTCAACAATACAACCTCAAAATGCAGCCTCAATGTACCCTCAACAGCAATGCACCCTCAACAATGAAGCCTCAAGAATGCACCCTCAACAATGCAGCCTCCACAACAATGCATCCTCAACAATGCATCCTCAACACAATGCAGCCTCAACAGTGCAGCCTCAACAATGCAGCAACAATGCGGCCTCAGTATACCCTCAACAGTGCAGCCTCAACAATGCAACCTTATGCACCCTCAGCAGTGCAGCCTCATGCACCCTCAACAATGCAGCAATAATGCAGCCTCAGTATACCGCCAACAGTGCAGCCTCAACAATGCAACCTCATGCACCCTCAACAATGCAACAATAATGCAGCCTCAGTATACCCTCAACAGTGTAGCCTCAACAATGCAACCTTATGCACCCTCAGCAGTGCAGCCTCATGCACCCTCAACAATGCAGCAATAGTGCAGCCTCAGTATACCCTCGACAGTGCAGCCTCAACAACAATGCCATCTCGGCCAGGCACAGTGACTCATGCCTATAATCCCAGCACTTTGGCAGGCCAAGGCGGGTGGATCATTTGAGGTCAAGAGTTTGAGACCAGCCTGGCCAATATGGTGAAACCCGTCTGGCCAATGTGGTAAAACCCTGTATCTACTACAAATATAAAAATTAGCCAGGCATGGTGGTGGGAGCCTGTAATTCCAGCTACTGGGAAGGTTGAGGGAGGAGAATCACTTGAACTCAGGAGGCAGAGGTTGCAGTGAGCCGAGATCGCACCACTGCACTCCAGCCTGGGTGACAGCAGGACTGTCTCAAAAAAAGAAAGAAAAACAACGATGCAGCCTCCACAATGTTTGAGGCACCAGCTAGGGGCCAGTTGAGGATGAGTGGCCCGCAGCAGCTCAGCCTGCCCTGTGGGATGGCAGGCCACACCCTGAAGTGACCCAGACATGGCCCCAGAAGTTTCCAGACTCCAAAGCAGCAGGCAAAGGGAATCTTCACTTTCAACTTCAGCCAGGTCCACCTGCCTGGGTGTCTCTCCCCTGCCTCAAGTCTGATGTCATTATAATTGCCTCTGTAATGCTGAACTCGAGTTAATGACATGCACAAGCTGATGTCCACCATTTATTGTGAAGTGTATCAAGAAAGAACATGGATGCGTTAGACTGGGCACAGTGGCTCATGCCTGTAATCCAGCACTTTGGGAGGCCAGGGTGGGCAGATCACTTGAGGTCAGGAGTTCAAGACCAGCCTGACCAACATGGTGAAACATCGTCTCTACTAACAATACAAAAATTGGCTGGGTGTGGTAGTGTGTGCCTATAATCCCAGCTACTTGGGAGGCTGAGGCAGGAGAATCTCTTAAACCTGGGAGGTGGAGGTTGCAGTGAGCCATGACTGCACCACTGCACTCCAGCCTGGGTGACAGAGCAAGACTCCATCTCAAAAGGTGGAGGCATGGACAGACAGATGGACAGCAAGCGAAGACAATGCAAATGTAAACAACCAAATGTAAACAGTAGCATCTGGGTAGTGGGAATCTGTGTGTCTAGCATACAAGTCTTTTAACTGTTCTATGTTTGAGTTTTCATAATAAAATGGAAAAAATCTTTAGAAGATTTTTTTTTTTTTGAGATGGAGTCACTCTTGTCGCCCAGGCTGGAGTGCAGTGGCACGATCTCAGCTCACTGCAACCTCCCTCCACCTCCCAGGTTCAAGCGATTCTCCTGCCTCAGCCTCTTAAGTAGCTGGGATTACAGTCACCCGCCACCACACCTGGCTAATTTTTTTGTATTTTTAGTGGAGATGGGGTTTCACCATGTTGGCCAGGATGGTTTCAAACTTTTGACCTCAAGTGATCCGCCCACCTCGGCCTTTCAAAGTGCTGGGATTACAAGCATGAGCCACCACGTCTGGCCCATATGGTTTTTGACGAAATGGCAGCTATAGTATCTCTTGAGTGCCTGCTCTGTGCCAGGCATTGTGCGAAGGGCCTAACAGGCATGGTCGTCTTTGATCTAACAATAGTCCTATACGGTGGGTACTAGGATGGACTGCATTTTACAGATGAGGAAACCAAGACTCTCAGATTTGACTGACTTGTCCAAGGTGCCCAGAAGTACTGGGCCTGCCACCTCCACCTGACTCGGAACTTGGAAGGATGCTGCCTTCTGGGTGGAGGAGGGGATGGATGCATGATAAAGGAGCAGTGGCAGCAGAAATGAATCAACGAAAGCCAAAGTGTCAGGCACGAGACAGGCGCCTCTGCAGGAGAAGCTGACACCAATTCGTACTTTCGAGAATTGAGGGGTCTGCAGATTTCAGCTGCAGGTTTTTATCTATGTATTAGGATAAGTAGTGTCCCCCGCAAATTCATGCCCATCCAGAACCTCAGCATGTGGCCTTACTTGAAATAGGATATTTGCAAATATAATAAGCTAAAGATTTCAAGATAAAATAATCTTGGACTTGGGGTGGCCCCTAAATCCAATGACTTACATCTCCGTAAGAAGAAGAGAGAGATGGTCATGGGAACATGGAGGCAGAGACTGCAGTGATGGGGCCACCGGGCAAGGCACGCCAGGAGCCACCAGCAGCTGGAATAAGCAAGCAGGGATCCTCCCCTGGAGCCTGAAGGCGGCACTGCCCAGCTGACGCTCTGATTTGAGACTTCTGGCCTCCAGAACTGCGAGAGACTCAATTTCTGCTGTTGTCAGCCCCTGATTTGTGATCATTTATGGCAGTGCTAATAAACTAACACAGTCTATGGTATACATGTCACATGTGGCTGCTGACAAATTTTCAAGCAGTACAGAAGAGTAACAGGGAGTGAAATGTCCCCTCCCCACTTCTCTTCCTTCCATACTTAGCAGGCATCCAACACGCAGTGAAGACTTGATGTGGCACTGGCGGGGTGTTGCCACACGCCGTGGTCTTTCGTCTTCACGGCCACCTTCATCCTTCTCCTCTCCAACCCAGAGAAGAAACTGAGTAGTAAGCGACAGAGCCCAAATCTAAGTGCAAGCTCTTGACCAATATCCATCCTCCCTCTCCATGGGGGACCATAATATACACACCTGTGGACACACATACCTACAGAGACGGGCGTCAATTCTGAAAACAGAAATGGGACCATACAATAGGTAACTGTTTAAAAGCGACTTGTGTTTTACAGCCAACGGTACACCCCGTTCATCCTTCCATGTTGATGTCTCATTTGACTTAACGGTGGAAGCGTTTCCTAAACTCAGCACAAAGGCGGTAGATACGTGTGGGAGCATACAAATACACACCCATTGCCTAAACTCAGCACAAAGGCAGCAGACACACACGTATGAGCATACAAACACACCCATTTCCTAAACTCAGCACAAAGGCAGTGGACACACACACATACACGCTAGAAAAGGGGAAATAGGTCTCCTGAGGGGCGAACCGTAAAGCCTCATTACCTGGAACTGCCCTAGAATCCATCATGAAAGCGAACCTATTAAACCCATGAAGAATGTCAACGAAGTTTGCAGAAGATATTTACCTTTCAGAAAAGCAAACTTTTCAAGCCCTGAGTAGCTGTTTGCTTGCGGGGATGGCAGGTGCGAAAGAGCTGCCCTGCCGTCAGCTAATAGGCTCTGCCGAGAGCCTGTTCAACAACTCGTGCCTCTGGGAGAAACGGGAGATTGTTCCCACTCACAGCACCATCTTTCAGCCTCACAACACTCGAAGAGCTTTCCCATGGCGACGCTTAAAACCAGCCCCCAGCCATCTCCCCCTCCCCAGCTTAAGTCTTCCTTGCTGGGTCTCTGGACTCAGTCCTCCAGAATAGAGATGCAGGTGCAGGGATGGACCGCCAGCTTGTGGCTCAGGGTCCAATCTCCCTCACACGTGGGGGGTTTTGTGTGCCCTGCACAATATTTTCAAATAGAAAAAACTTCCTGGGAATCTTGATTTCTTCTCTAGAGGACCTGTATCTGGCCACACGCTGCCCACCCAAATAAGCCACACATTTCTGTCACCTGCCCAGCCCCAGGTGTCTGATTTTCCACCCTCTTTAAAAGTTTCTTGAGTGTAGTCCACGTATTACCTGCATGGGTCCCCAGGAAGCTTGTTCAGAATGCAGATTCCCAGACCCACCCCCTACCTCCTTTCAACACAGGGGCCGGGAGGTGTCCTGTGTCCCCAGGAGCCTCTGTGCTCAGCAGTGTGTTGCAGAACCTTCTCCAGTCTGCTGGGCCCCCACTTCCGGGGCTGCCCATGATAGACAGCGGCTTTATTCTCTGTCGTCCCAGCACTGCCCACAGGGGAGCGCTCAGCCCGGCCCTTCCCGCTGCGTGCTTATCCAGGAAGCTCAGCAGGTGTCATCCATCTCATTTTAGAGGGGAGGAAATTGAGGCCCAGAGATGTCCTAACTCCTTTTTTCTCTGAGACAAAGTCTCACTCTGTCACTCAGGCAGGAGTGCGGTGGCGCGATCTTGGCTCACTGTGACCTCTACCTCCTGGGTTCAAGTGATTCCCCTTCCCCAGCCTCCGGAGTAGCTGAGATTACAGGCATGGGCCACCACACCTGGCTGATTTTTGTATTTTTAGCAAAGATGGAGTTTTACCATGTTGGCCAGGCGGGTCTCGAACTCCTGCCCTCAAGTGATCCACCCACCTCAGCCTCCCAAGGTGCTGGGATTACAGGCATGAGCCATTGCACCTGGCCTAGATGTCCTAGCTTACTCAAAGTCATACAACCAGGTATTTAAGTGATGGGACCCAGATCCAAACCCAGGGCCTTCCTGCCCCTCCCCGTCAAGCTACATCTTGTTTACATACTCTTATGAACTTACCAGGAAAACATTTTTTTCAACCCTCTATGCAAAATATTTTAAAAATATTCTACAAACCAGTCTTGCCATGAACAGACAAGTCCCCTTTTCCAGAGTGGAAACTGCCGAGATGGGAATGGTCTCCCCTGCCAGAGGGCCGAGGACGGGAAGCCAGCACGTGATGAGGCCCCGTGCCACTCACCTTCACATCTGTGTGGCTCCGGGAGATCTGGAGCAGGCAGCCCAGCCCCACGCCCACGAGGATGTCTGCAGCCCAGCTCAGGACGTTTTGCTGGAATGGCCTGCGCATAACCCAACCACGCAGCCCCTCCCTGCTACTGCGTTCAGCCCCGGGGCTTGGGATGCCACTGCAAAAATAAGGCACAGTGGCTCATGCCTATAATCCCAGCACTTTTGAGAGGCCGAGGTGGGAGGATCACTAGAGGCCAGGAGTTTGAGACCAGCCTGGGCAACAGAGTGAGACCCATCTCAAAAAATGATTCAGTGGGGGAAGGAGTGGGGTAGAGAAGCGCCGTGGTGTGAACTCGCTCCTCGGCTTAGTCATTCTCCCACCTCAACCTCCCAAGTAGCTGAGATCACAGGCATACGCCACCATGCCTGGCTAATCTTTGAATTTTTTGTAGAGAATTTTCTATGTTGCCCAGGCTAATCTCAAATTCCTGGGCTAAAGTGATCGTCGTGCCTCAGCCTCCCAAAGTGCTGGGATTATAGGTGTGAACCACTGTGCCCAGACCTACAAAAATTAAAAACATAATAATTAGGAAAAGAAAGAAAAAAAACGAATGAACTTACTGGGCTTTATGATCAATGCCTAACTCCCACTTTACCCCAAATACCCTATCTGAGGAGACCCTCTCTGTTTAGGCCTTTAAGAAGGGTATTGAGTACAAGTTCCGCTCAGTCTCTAAGGATTGAATACCTCAGGGTGCCAGGAATGCTTGGCGCATGTAAGCACTCAGCAGGTGGGGAAACTGAGGCCAAGAGAGGTGAAGGGACTGCCCAGTCCCTAGAGGGAACTGGTGATAGTGTGTGGGTGAAGGCCATCTCTAGGAGTCATTCAGGGCTTCCTCCTTCCCAGCTAACCTTAGAGGTCACGCGAGGCTGTACCCGAAAGCCAGGAAGAAGCCTCAGTGGGAACAAAAGGGCCACCAAGGTCCCTGCTCCGCCTGGGACTTAAAAGGGCAGGCGTCCAGGTCCCCGCAGTTAGCCTGTGTTTTGCCGGCCAGCTGCTCACACCGCAGCCGCTGCTGAGGCTGTCACCGTGGAGCTTGGAGAGAGCTGCCCTCAGACGCTCTGCGATCATCTTTCCTTAGCAACCAACAGTATCCACTGCTGGCCGAATGCCTGCTGTGTGCTGGGCACGGTCTGGAACCCACGACCATCTGGTTTCAAGGCTCTTTCTCTTCACAGCCCCGGGCTGGCTGTATCTATCTTTTCTATATAGACCAAAAGTTGACAAACATCAGCCCTCTGGCCAAATTTAGGCCACTAACTGCTTTTATAAAGAAAGTTTTATTGGAACGGAGCCATGCCTATTCGCTTTCAGATGGTCTGTGCCTGTTTCTGCACTACAGCAGCAGAGTTGAGTAGCTACAAAACCGCCTGCATGACCCCCAAAGTCTAAGATATTTATTCTTTGGGCTGGGAGCCGTGGCTCACACCTGAATCCCAGCACTTTGGGAGGCTGAGGCCAGCGGACCACGTGAGGGCAGGAGTTTGAGAACAGCTGGGCCAACATGGTGAAACCCCGTCTCTACTAAAAATACAAAAATCAGCTGGGTGTGGTGGCATGTGCCTGCAGTCCCAGCTACTGGGGAGGCTGAGGCAGGAGAATCACTTAACCCTGGAGGCGGAGGTTGCAGTGAGCCAAGATCATGCCACTGCATTCCAGCCTGGGTGACAGCAAGACTCTGTCTCAAAAAAAAAAAAAAATTCTCTGGCCTTTTTAGAAAAAGTCTGCCAACCCCTAAGATAGGCCATGACATGTCCCTATAAGCAAGAGAGAGAGGGTCTTCCATAAGATACATAGGCCCACCCTGCGGGCACCTGCTTATCACACCACTGTCCTAACAATAATAGTTCCTTCTGCTGAGCTCTTACCAGGGGCCAGGAATTTCATCCACCTCACTGGATCCTAACAACACCCCTAGGAGGTCAGCACTCCCCAAATCCCTATTTTTTTTTTTTTTTTGAGACAGAGACTTGCTCTGTAGCCCAGGCTGGAGTGCAGGATCTCAGCTCACTGCAACCTCTGCCTCCCGGGTTCAAGTGATTCTCCTGCCTCAGCCTCCTGAGTAGCTGGGATTACAGGCACCCGCCACCATGCCCAGCTAATTTTTTGTATGTTTAGTAGAGACAGGGTTTCAGGCTGGTCTTGAGCTCCTGACCTTGTGATCCATCCGTCCGCCTCAGCCTTCAAACGTGCTGGGATTACAGGCGTGAGTCGCCGCACCTGACCCAAATCCCTATTTTATTTTATTTATTTATTTATTTTTTTTATTGAGACGGAGTTTCGCTCTTGTTACCCAGGCTGGAGTGCAATGGCACGATCTCGGCTCACCGCAACCTCCGCCTCCTGGGTTCAGGCAATTCTCCTGCCTCAGCCTCCTGAGTAGCTGGGACTACAGGCATGCGCCACCATGCCCAGCTGATTTTTTGTAGTTTTAGTAGAGACGGGGTTTCACCATGTTGACCAGGATGGTCTCGATCTCTTGACCTCGTGATCCACCCGCCTCGGCCTCCCAAAGTGCTGGGATTACAGGCTTGAGCAACCGCGCCCGGCCTCACATCCCTATTTTAAAGCCTTGGAGCCTGAGGCTCGGGCAGCCACGTTACCTGCGCCAGGTGTTACACCTAGAGCCAATCCCCAGGGTGGGGCACAGGAGGAAAGGGTGTCACCCGTGGCTGTGACACCAGCACTAAGGCCAAGAACAGACCTGAAAGGATACTGAAGATGATGCCACCAAAGCAGGCGGAGAACGCCATCCGCGGGTAGCCCTGGCGGGCCAGCGTGAAATCCGAGAAGGCATCTGCGTGGGAACAAGAGGACCCCCCAGTGGTGAGTTGATTCCCCAGCCCTCCCGGGTCATCCACGCTTTCATTCTCACCCACGGTCATTCAGGCAACAAACACGGATGGATGCCCACGTGGGCCTGGGCACTAGCTGGTGGGGTGCTATGTGAGGGGCACAGCATCTGGGAAGGCACACTTCCCTCCTTAATTCCTTTACCCCACTCTTTCCCACCAGGAATTACTTTGCGGGTATGAAAAACAAGGCTACCAATTTTTCAAAGTCTCGTCTGCTGCTAACATGCACAGTACCTCCACGTGAATTAGAAAAAGGTGCCCAAAAAGGTGAGGGCTAGATTTCAGCTCCCTTATCCTCTTGTCTGGATGCTCTTGAGCAGTGCATAACCTGGCCAACTGTACCTGGCTGCTACAGCTAGGGAAGGGTGTATGTATGCATGTATGTATGTAAGTGTGAATGCCTGCATGTCACACACCACATGCACATCAAGCAGGGTGGGCCGCAATGGGCTCCAGGTCCGGCCTGAACTCTGGGAACCACTGAGTATCCCCGCATCAGAGGGTGGGGAAGAGGCAGGGGCCTCTGCAGAGTTTCTTGGTTCCACTGTAGTCAGGGCTATCTCACCCCGATGCTGTTCACTCCACAGTGACAGGGACACTGCACAGGTGCAGAGGGCAGACACCCTGGACACCTGCCCAGATGCGACTCTGGCTGGGGGAGGAAAGGGCTAAGATGTGGCTGCACTCACCCCCACTCAACCCCACCCGGCCCTGAGTCACCTCCAATGCTGTTCCCCCAGGCCAGCAGCGTGAGCCCCAGCACGGTGTTGCTCAGCCGGAAGACCACGCCCAGGGACCGCAGGATGTTCACCACCTCTGTGGCGGCCGCGTTGATCCACAGGGCACTCGTCAGAAAGCCCAGGAAAGCAAAGAGCTGCAGAGGGAATGATTTGCTGATGGGACCAAGGCCAGCCCCAACAGGAACACAGCCTCAGTTCCTCACCTGTGAAATGGGATGATAGCATCTACCTCATGAGTTTGTTATGAGCATAAAACCTGTTACTATATGCATTGGTGCCTGCACATAGTAAGTGCTCAATAAAACGTGAGTTCAATATTATTTTCTTTTTTCCTTAATAAACTCCCTTTCAGGCCGGGTGTGGTGGCTCATGCCTGTAATCCCAGCACTTTGGGAGGCTGAGGCGGGTGGATCACCTGAGGTCAGGAGTTTGAGACCAGCCTGGCCAATATGGTGAAACCTTGTCTCCACTAAAAATACAAAAATTAGTTGGGGTGGTGTCACATGTCTGTAATCCCAGCTACTGGAGAGGCTGAGGCAGGAGAATTGTTTGAATCCAGGAGGTGGAGGTTGCAGTGAACCTAGATCATGCCCCTGCACTCCAGCCTGGGCGACAGAGTGAGACTCTGTCTCAAAAACAAAACAAAACAAAAACTCCCTTTCATGTATTAAAAAATATACATTATTTTGTCTGGAAAGGGTTTCTTATCACTTTCAACAGATTTCCAGTCTCTGAACCAAATACCACCCAATATTCCAAAAGCATCCATGTAACTCATTAGCAGACACTCCCCATCCACACCCCACCAGCCCAACAGGACCCCTACTCTGCTCTCTGCCTCACGTTCACTCCACATCAGTGGAATGCCACAGTGTGTGACCCTCCGCTAGTGTCTTCTCTCACTCAGCAGCATGTTTGCAAGGGTCATCCACGTTGTGGCACACATCAGTACTTGAAAAAATAGTGAAAGACGATTTTCCCTAAGTAGCAAAAGGCAACTTCCCCAAATGATCCATTTGCTGAAAATTCAACACTCTTCGGTTAGTACATTCACTGAGAGTTTCTAAAAGTAAAAACTAAAATATTTAAAAATCATTAAGTACTAAAAAATGAAAATTTTATATAAACGTTTTTTTAGGATGGTATCTCACTCCGTCACCCAGGCTGGAATGCAGTGGCGGGATCTCGGCTCACTGCAACCTCCACCTCCTGGGTTCCGGCGATTCTCCTGCCTCAGCCACTCAAGTAGCTGAGATTACAGGTGCCTGCCATCACACCTGGCTAACTTTTGTATTTTTAGTAGAGACAGGGTTTCGACATGTAGGCCAGGCTGGTCTCGAACTCCTGACCTCAGGTGATCCACCCACCTTGGTCTCCCAAAGTGCTGGGATTATAGGAGTGAGCCAGCACACCCAGCCAAAATAAAAATACTAGATAAACTTTTTTTTTTTGAGACGGAGTCTCACTCTGTCACCCAGGCTGGAGTGCCATGGTGCATCTCAGCTTACTGCAACCTCTGCCTCCCTGGGTTCAAGTGATTCTCCTGCCCCAGCCTCCAAAGTAGCTGGAATTATAGGCGCACACCACCACACCCAGCTAATTTAATATTAAGTAAACTTTTAAGGAAAAAAAAAATCTCTGGACAAACTGCCTAAATATTCCTTAGAGTGCCTAGACTACAGAAAATGGAAAAAGACACCCACAAAGGCCATACCATTCTACCCTTAGGAAGTCTTTAGAAACCCAAGGCTGGGCGAGGTGGCTCACGCCTGTAATCCTGACACTTTTGGAGGCCGAGGTGGGAGGACTGCTTGAGGCCAGGAGTTTGAGAGTTGTCTGGACAACATAGTGAGACCTCGTCTTTACAAAAACACACAAAAATTAGCTGGGCGTGGTGGCTTGCACCTGTAGTCCCATCTACTCGGGAGGCTGAGGTGGGAGGACAGCTTCAGCCCAGGAGATCGAGGCTGCAGTGAGCTATGATTGCACCACTGCACTCTAGCCCGGACAACAGAGGGAGACTCCAACTCAAACACAAGGAAATCACATATTGTAGGATTCTATTTATATAAAATGTCCATGACAGGCAAACCCATAGAGACAGAGAGTGGAGTCGCAGTTGCCAGGGGCTATGCAGGGGGTGGGGAAATGGGAGTGACTCATAGGCATGAGATCTCTTTTTGGGGTAATGAAATTCTCTAAAATTGATTGTGGTGATGATTATACAACTCTGTAACTATAATAAAAACCATGAAATTGTATACTTTAAATGGGTAAATTGCATGGTATGTGAATTACATCTCAACAAAATAAAGCTACTACCAGAACAAAACAAAACCCTGGGCAGATACAGAAACTCTCAAGAGCAGCTTTAAAGTTCAGTTACCTGTCATTGTGTGCCTCCCAGGTGCAGACAGGACGTCTGCCGGGGGGACCTCAGCATCCCCTCCCCCCACCGGAGAGCCGGGGCTGCTTACCCAGTGAAGCCTGGGGGGCTGGCTGTTGGATGTGGCGAAAAAGGTCACTGAAGCCAAGGCTGTGCCTGCGATCACCACCACGACCCAGACGGGAACGAGGCCGCCTATCTCATAGACACCGTCTACAAAGGGACAGAAAGGGAGCTGGTACCCTCCCAGCTGCCTCAGAATGACAGAGGGGTTCTGGGACTGAGACCTGCAGATAACACCCACTTAGAACGGACTGTTTGGATGTCAGGTAGGCACTTCCTATGTGCCTGAGATTTAGCTGGGCGTGGTGGTGGGCACCTGTGGTCCCAGCTCCTTGGGAGGCTGAGGTGGGAGGATCACTTGAGTCCCGGGAGGTGGAGGTTGCAGTGAACTGAAATCACACCACTGCACTCCAGCCTGGGCAACAGAGTAAGACCTTATCTTAAAAAAAAAAAGAAAAGAAAAAGAATTATGTGAGCAGGTTGAACACAGAAAATTGTGTACAGAACACATTATGGGTGATTTTCAAAAGGGATTTATTTATTTATTTTTGAGACAGGGTCTCGCTCTGTCACCCAGGCTGGAGTGCAGTGGCACACTTACAGCTCACTACAGCCTCGAACTCCTGGGCTCAAGCCAGTCTCCCACCTCAGCTTCCTGAGTAGCTGGCTGGCTTTGGATCCAGATGCCTGGGTTGGAAGCCCTTTCAATGTATTTGTCACTCCTGTGCTAGGGGAATTTTAAGAGGTGGCTGGGGTGGGAAGACACTGAGGATCTGAGCTGAGTGTTAAGCAGAGAGGAGTGTAAGGGCTCTGTGGGAAGAGGGGAGTTGGGTAGGATGGAATCAAGCAGATCCGTGCCAGGAATAGCACAGAAAAGGCTGTGGGAGGCAGCGGGCTCAGAGTCTCCAGGCCTTGGCCAGGTGTGGTGGCTCACACCTGTAATCCCAGCACTCGGGAGGCTGAGGCGGGCAGATCGCCTAGAGGTCAGGAGTTCGAGACCAGCCTGGCCAACATGCTGAAACCTCATCTCTACTAAAAATAGAAAAATTAGCCAGGCATGGTGGCATACGCCTGTAATCCCAGCTACTTGGGAGACTGAGGCAAGAGAATCTCTTGAACCTGGGAGGCAGAGGTTACAGGGGGCCGAGATCAAGCCACTGCCCAATGAGAGCCATGGACTTTTCCCAAGAGGCACTGGGGAGCCATGGAGGTCTTTGAGTGGAGGAGCGACCACAACATATGAAAAGCAGCACTTTACAAAGATGCCTCTCGGGGGACGCCTGGAGAAGGGGGAGGCTGGAGGCTGCTGCTGGGGAGGCTCACCTTGAGTCACGGCACCCCCTCGGGCTGGGAGCCAGTCCAGGGGTTTTCTCTAGACAGTGCTCAGCCCAGAAGGGGGTCAAGAGTGCTTTAGCCAGAACCAGTCTTTCCCCAGGGTGGACCTGCTACCACTAGATGATATTAAGGCCATGTGGTCAGGATACTATCTGCTGCAGAACCGCATCTCAGGAACGGGATTCCTTCTTCAGTTCCATCATTGTAGCAAGGAAAGCTCCCATTAGATGCTAACAGGACTTGAACACCTCACACACCTGCTGTTCTCCCTAGTACAGGCTTCCAGCTCATGGTTGGACTCAGGAGGACCAAGTACGGTGGTTTCTTTTTTTTTTTTTTTTTTTTTTTTTTCAGGGTCTCTCTCTGTTGCCCAGGCTGGAATGCAGTAGTGCAATCTCAGCTCACTGCAGCCTCTGCCTCCTGAGTTCAAGTGATTCTCCTGTCTCAGCCTTCTGAGTAGCTGGGATTACAGATGCCCGCCACCACACCTGGCTAATATTTGTATTTTTAGTAGAGACAGGGTTTTGCCATGTTGGCCAGACTGGTCTCAAACTCCTGACCTTAAGTGATCCTCCTGCCTTGGCTTCGCAAAGTACTGGGATTACAGGTGTGAGCCACCATGCCTGGCTGGTGGTTTACTTTTATTGTGTTTATTTTTGCAGTTACCTTGAATTTACTGGAAATGATGCATTTCCATTATACTTTCTTATTAATGCAGGTGACACAGTTTCCTTTTCAACAAATTTGCCTTAAAAGAAAAATCTGAAGCTGGGTGCAGTAGTATGTGCCTGAAGTCCCAAATACTCAGTAGAGCCCAAAAGTTCAAGACCAGCCTGGACAACATAATGAGCTAATTTAAGAAAACTATCCAATGTGGCCGGGTGCAGCGGCTCACACCTGTAATCCCAGCACTTTGGGAGGCTGAGGTGGGTAAACCTGAGGTCAGGAGTTCGAGACCAGCCTGGCCAACATGGTGAAACCCCATCTCTACTAAAAATACAAAAATTAGCTGTGTGTGGTGGCGGGCACCTGTAGTCCCAGCTACTCAGGAGGCTGAGGCAGGAGAATTGCTTGAACCCCAGAGGCAGAGGTTGCAGTGAGCCAAGATTGCGCCACTGCACTTCAGCCCAGGCAATACAGTGAGATTCTGTCTCAAGAAAAACAAAGAAAAATATCAAATGTAATAGTATAGAGTAAGAGAAAAATCGAGAAGATGGGCTGTGAATGACTGATGTGTGGGAATCGCTCTTTTAAGAAGACACAATGCATACAAAAATTAGCCGGGCATGGTGGCAGGTGCCTGTAATCCCAGCTACTTGGGAGGCTGAGGCAGGAGAATCACTTGAGCCCTGGAGGCGGAGGTGGTAGTGAGCCCAGATCGCACCATTGCACTCAGGCCTGGGTGACAGTCAGACTCCATCTCAAAAAATACATGAGGAAGGAAAGAAAGGAAGGGAGGGAAGGGAGGAAGGGAGGAAGGAAGGAATGAAGGAGGGAGGGAGGGAGGGGAAGGGAGGAAGGGAGGAAAGGAGGAAGGAAGGGAGGAATAAGGGAAGGAAGGGAGGGAGGGAAGGAAGGAAGGAAGGAAGAAAGGAAGGAAGGAAGGAGGGAAGGAGGGAGGGAGGGAGGAAGGGAGGGAGAAAAGGAAGGAAAGAAGGAAGGAAGGAAGAAGGGAAGGAAGGGAGGGAGGGAGGGAGGGAGGGAGGGAAGGCAGGCAGGCAGGAAGAAGGCACAATGCTTAGAAAAGGGAGGGAGGGAGGGAGGAAGGAAAGAGGGAAGGGAGGGAGGAAGGAAGGAAGGAAGCCACAACGCTTGGAAAAGCAGGTCCCTGCATTTGCCCTGGCCTGAAAGGCAAGGCTTCCCAGCTCCATGGAGAATGGATGGAGAATGATTCCCTCCAATGGGCTGTGATGAACCAGACAGCCCTGGGGGGTGGCCCTTTTCAGCTCTGAGTCACTCCACATCAATCACCTCACCTCCTAGTCTCCTTCCCTCCACACCTTCATCCTCCCACAAACCAGGGGGAAAATTCACGGAAAATGTGGCAGGGCGGCCATTTCATCCTGACACTGTTACAGTGCACAATGCCACGCCCAGCCACACATCTATGCCGCAGTCCTACCCCTACCTCCAAGCGACGCCCTGGGCTGAGGGGGAGGAGCCCAGATGATAGTGAGGAAACGGGCCACGTGAGGTACTAGTCAGACAGCGGGAAGAAACCTGGGTAGCAGAAGCTATAAAATGTGGGACGAGAAGCTTGAGCATTTCCTCCACCATAGAAGGGCAAGAAAGAAAAGGACATTCTGGGGCAGATGGGGACAATTCAAATGCCAGTGGGGAGCAGCCAGGTTGCACAAATGAGGGAAGGAAGGTCAGCCCGGGGCACCCAGCAGGCAGTGGAGGCAACTGTGATGATTTATGTCGCAGACACCCCATAGCGGGTGCCCCTTCTCTGCTCCAGCCAGTTTTGCCTTCAGGAATGTGGCCCGGATCTTGAGAAGCCAAAATCCAGATTTTAATGTAAAATCCCCCAATTTTTAAATGCAGGCAAACAAGCCAGAGAGCTGGACGTGGCCCAGGGGCTACCTGTTTTGCAGTCTCCATCTGGGGCCAGCAGGATGGGACCAACTAATTGCAGGAGGGCGAACTTCCAGGCTGGTGACCCTTATGGCACAGGCACATAATAAGCACCAGCTGTATGTCCAGGATTCCACCTCTAGCCAAAACCTCCCTGGTGTGGTTGTGACGAAAACTCCACTGGCCGAGCGCGGTGGCTCACACCTATAATCCCAGCACTTTGGGAGGCTGAGGTGGGTGAATCACTTGAGGTCAGCAGTTCAAGACCAGCCTGACCAACATGGTGAAACCCCATCTCAATGAAAAATACAAAAATTAGCCAGGTGTGGTGGCCACACATGTAATCCCAGCTGCCCAGGAGGCTGAGGTGGGAGGATCACTTGAACCCAAGAGGCGGGGGGAGGTTGCAGTGATCTGAGATTGTGCCACTGCACTCCAGCCTGGGCGGAAGAAAACTGCAGAATGTGGGAAGCAGGAGGAAGGTGGATTGGCCTGGGGTGGGGTACTCACAGGTCCCCGACTGCAGGGTCAGGACGATGACCAGGGGGCTGATGACCAGATGCAGACAGTTGAGGGGCCGTTTCCAGTTCCGGTCATCCTTGTCCGGGTCCACGACGGGGACGGTGAGGAGCAGCAGGAACTCCACGGGCAGCTGTCAAGGGGGCGAAGATGGGAGGGCGTCCGTAGGGAAGCCTGAGTCCCAGCCAGCCACAGACGGACTTCAGTGACTCAAGAGCTTGGCCGTTTGTTTTCGAGCGCCGACTGTATGCAGGTCCCAGGCTAAGCGCCTGGGTGCCTCTGGCTACTGGCACAAATGACCACAAACAGAGTGACTCTCAACAGTACAAATGTCTTCCTGGACAGTTTTGGAGGGCAGAAGTCCTGAGGTCAAGTGGTCAGCAGGGGGTGCTCCTTCTGGAAGCTCTAGGGGAGCATGAGGGTCCTTCCAGCTTCCAAGGGCCACCTGCCTTCCTGACCCCACATCATTCTACCTGTGCTTCTGTGGCCACTTCCCAGTCTCTGACTCTGCCCCTCCTGTCTCCCTCTTTCTCCGTGCCAACCCTTGTGATGACACTGGGCCACAGGATAAGCCAGGCTCGTCTCCAGATCTTCCATCATGTCTGTAAAGGCCCTTCTGCCGTGACTGCAGCATCTTCCCAGGCCCCAGGGGTTGGGATATGGATGTCTTTGGGGGCCGCTGGAGGGCAGAGCGCCAGGTCAAGTCATCAGCCAAACTCCATGCCTCAGTTTCCCCATGTATTCTGAGAGGGTCTCAGCGGACCCCAGGCCCTCCCTCTCATACAGCTGGAGAGGGTACAGTAGCCACTGTCTTGCCGCTGTCACTAGGCTGTGAGCCTGGCTCCAGGCCCCCTCCTACCTTGAACACCTTGAGGGCTTTCCAGTACGCTGACTTCCTCCTCCACTTCATATAATCCAGGGGGTTGAGGGCCCGGGCCAGGATCTGAGCCGTGGTCTCCTGGTAGAACAGCAGCGGCCGGTACTCGTCACCTACGTGTAGGGGGTGGGTGGTGTGGTGTGCTTGCGGCTGACCTGACCTCCAGGAAACCCTCCCTGCTCCCACCCCACCGGTCCTCCCAGCCCTTCGGGAGAAGGCAAAGCCCAGTGCCCAGCAGAGGGCAGGTGACCCTGGCCCTTGGCTCACCTGAGCTGCAGTGAGATATAGGGCCGATTTGCAGCCTCATTCCTGGAACCCAGGTCTTGGAGGGCTCCATCTTTCTACCCCAGCCTTGCCCTGGGACCCCCACTCTAGCTAAGCACAGGGCGTGAACTCACCGTAGTCATAGCTGTTGGTATTAGAAGATACCCGGTCCTCCTCGGAGTCTGAGAGGATCTCTGCAGGAGACAGGCTTAGCTGCAGAACCCAGACCGTTCTCAAGGGGCACCGCTGGGACAGAGCAGGGGTAAGCTGCAAGCGTCCAGCCATCTTATTTACTTAGTTGTGTGGGACAGGAGCTTTCTCTGGAGTGACGTGATCACGGCTCACTGCAGCCTTGACCTCCTGGGCTCACTCGATCCTCCCACCTCAGCCTCCTGAGTAGCTGAGACTACGCCCAGCTAATTTTTAAAAAATTTTTTTAGAGATGGGGTCTTGCTGTGTTGGCCAGGTTGGTCTCAAACTCCTGGCCTCAGCAGTCCACCCGCCTCAGCCTCCCAAAGTGCTGGCATTACAGGCCTGAGCCACTGCTCTGGCCACATCCAGGCCCTCTTTATTTTGGATTTCTAGCAGTTTACATGCGTGCTCGGGAATTCCTGCACAGTGAGAAAGTCTAATTCACCAAACACGGCCAAACGGAAGCATGCAGCTATAATGCTAAAGTTAACAGAGGCATCTGAAGACACAACTCAGACATTCACTGACTTCAGTGTTGTCTTTTTCAGAAACTGGAACCCATGCTATTTTTCTCTTCTCAGGAGGCCTGTGGATGTTGAGGCCTGGGGCCTGTAAGGAAAACGGCCCTCCTAGAGTGAGGAGTCCGCTCTAGCTCTGATGCTGCCTTTGAGTGTGTTGTGTGTGTGTTATGTATGTGTGTGTATGTATTTGTATATGTGCTGTGTATGTGCATGTATTTGTGTATATGTACTGCATGTTGTGTATTGGTGTGTGTATTATTTGTGTGTTGTGTATGTATGTGCATGTATTTGTGTTGTGTGCGCATGTATTTGTGTTATGTATGTGTGCATAAATTTGTGTTTGTGTATGTTGTGCATTTATGTTTTTGTGTGTTGTGTATGTGCATGCTTGTAATTGTATGTTTGCATGTATGCGCAAGTATCTGTGTTGCATGTGTGTGGTGTGTATATACATATTTGTGTGTGTTATGTGTGTGAATATACTTGTGTATGTTGCATGTGTGCACATATTTGTATAGTGTGTGCATGTCTCTATATGTGCACTGCATGTCTGCATGCATATATTTGTGTGTGTTGTGTGCACGTGTTTGTATGTGTGTGTATGTGTATGCATGTGCATGTTTTTGTTTCAGATGTGTATGCATGTGTCGCACGTGTACATGTATTCATATATATGTATGTACACATATTTGTGTTGCATGTGAGCATAAATTTCTGTATATGTGCATGCATGTTGCATGTGTGTGCATATATTCATATGTGTTGTGCACACATATTTGTGTATATGTGTAAGTGTGCATATATTTATATATATGTTGGGTGTGTGTATGTGCATGTATTTGTGTGCATGTATGTGTGAGTTGTGTATTTGAGTGGGTGTGCATGTATATGTGTGTAAGCTGCATATTTGTATATCTATAAATGTATATGTTTGTGAGTTGTATATCTGTGTGTGTCGTATGTGTGTGCATGTATTTATCTATGTTGGATGTATGTGTGTGCATATATGTGTGTGAGTTGTATTTGTGTATGTGTGTGCATGTATGTATGTGTGTGCATGTATTTAAGTGTGTGAGTTGTGTATTTGTATATATATGTGCATGTATTTGTATGTGTGCATGTACTTGTTTATATGACTATGTTTGAATACTATTGATTTCTTTGTAATTATTTTTTAGTTCTCAGTGTCCCTGTCATGGCAGCATTTGTGTTTTACCCTGAGAGTGCTGGGAAACATCAGGGCAGGGAGCAGTGTCGATTCTTAGAGAGATTGCCCTAGCAACTGCATAGAGGAAGAAGGAGCGCACTTGAACCTGCAGAAGATGAGGATGCTCATGGGCACCCATGGAAGCATAGAGGCAGGACCTCAGCAGGATGAGTAGAGAAAGCATAAAGAGGCCAGGCATGGTGGTGCACGCCTGTAATCCCAGCACTTTCGGAGGCTGAGGTGGGAGGATCATGAAGTCAAGAGATCAAGACTATCCTGGCCAACATGGTGAAGAGGAGATGAACTTGGTGGGGACAATGGCCTCAAGAGACCCAGGGCAGCAGTGAAGGGCACAGAGGCTCCTAGTCCCCGCTGGTCCTCTCTGAGGTCCGATGCAGACACCTACCTGGAGTAACTGGCATGGAATAGACCAGAGATCCTCTCCGTTGCCATCGGTAGATCCAGGTGCAGAGAATCACAGTGACCACATAGAACACATACAAGCCCAGGTACCCTGCAGACACGGTGCAGGCTGTCACCAAGTGGTGTCCTGGCTGCAGGTCCAGAGAATAAGGGCTGGCAGCTCTATCTATCACTGGTGCATGTTAGTGGTGGCAATATGTGTCAGCCCAGCCCGGTACCAGTGGGCAAATTTGGCCTTTTCTCTGAGCTCCCCATTCCTTCCTCCCGCCTCCCAGGACCATCTCCCTTCCTGTCTCTCTTGCAATTGAGGAGGTAACGCCAGGCACAGCAAACGACTTCCAGGCCGCCATTCGAGCACTAAGGGTCGGTGTCCCGCTCCGTGCCCTGGGAGGAGGCAGCCCTGCAGCTCTGGCTACAGCCAGGTTCAGCCAATGGGAGATCAGACAGGAAATCGGAAGCTTCGGGAGTTTGGAGTGTTTCTTCCTATTCCTTCCCTGCTGCGTGTCTCTGGCAGGGCCTGTGACCCTCTTCAGTGTATCTCCAGCCCTACAGCTCTCAACGGGCTCCGCCACTCCATTCCCTGCCCCTTCTGCCACGGGGGATGGGTGTGGTCACAGCTCCCACTGTTGCTGGCCCCTGGGTATCTTGCATCTCAGTGCATCTTCTGCACGAATTGTGCCTCCATTCATCCCCCTGGAGCCATCTGCAGGGAGCATGCTTGCTGTCACCATCCGGGTAGCCCCAGTTAGATCCCCCTGTACTGCTTGTTAAAATTGGAAATTATGAAACTTTTTTTTCTTGAGACAGAGTCTTGCTCTGTTGCCCCGGCTGGAGCACAGTGGTACAATCATGGCTCACTGCAGTCTCGAGCTCCTAGGCCCCAGGGATCCTCCTGCCCTTAATTCCAGAGTAGCCGAGGTCACAGGAACGCATGCCTAGCTAATTTTGTTTTCTTTTTTGTAGAGATGGAGTCTCACTATGTTGTCCAGGCTGGTCTCAAACTCCTGAGCCAAGGTGATCCTCCTGCCTCAGTCTCCCATAGTCCTGGAATGTTAAATGTGAACCGCCATGCCTGGCCAAAAAATTGTGAAGCTTTTGAATATTTCCTTCCCAGCAGCCAGCTCTGCCAGGCCTCTTTGGTTACGTGGCCCACATGTTCCTATTTTTTGCTCAAGCCAGCTTGAGAAGGGTTTCTGTTGCTCGTCATCAAATCCAGACCCCCACTGATCACCCCTCACATCCCTCTGTCCCAGGTACTTCCTAAACCTCCTGCCCATCAGTCCTGGAATCTCCCACCTGAGCCCCACAGCTGCTCACCCAGAGCCCACGGCAGCGTGACCCTGCCACGGAAGAGCATGATGAAGGTCAGGAACACAGCCACCATGTAGAAAACGATGTCCCTGAAGAAGGGCCTGGAGGCAGCCATGAAGGGGTGCAGGATGGTGATGCCTCCGGCCACCACCGTGGTAACCAGCACACCAGCGCCTGGGGAGATGACGCCAGATCTCAGCTGCCCTGCACCCTCTCCTGCTGCTTCGCCCACCCCCCTCACCGGGGCTGCCCTCACCAAACAGTGCCCCGACGGCCAGGCCAGCTGTGTGTGGGTCGGAGAAGGCCACCAGGGCACTGAAGATGTCAGGTGCACCATTTCCAAATGCCAGGAAGGTGACACCATGGGGGTGTATGTCAAGGGGGGCCAGGGTCGCAGCTGCAGCCCACCCAGGCCTTACCTGGGCCATGTGCCACCACCCTGTCCCCCAGCCACCCCATAACTGCCCTCCCTCCAGGGCACAGGACACTGGACAAAAGGATACTGCCACGTTGTGGGAGAGCTTGAGCGTGGTGGAAATGGCCGACAAGTTGGGGCAGAAACTATGGAGAAAAAGTGGACAGGAAGCATTTCCATAGTGACCTATCCTTCCCCCAAACCCAGGGTGACTGAATGTCAGGCTCCTGGGGCCCCTCCTCCCAACGATAAGCCGGACCAGAGCCCAGGCCCAAACTCACAACTTGGCCGCGGTGACTCCCAGAATCAGAAACAGGTAGAGCAGCCAGGAAACCTGGGTGGGCAGACGGCAGGGAAGGGAGAGTCAAGTCCAGCCGGGGCCACCAGCTCCTCTCACCAGCCCCCCGGGGCAGGGCCTCACATAGAGGGTGACAGCCAGAGGGAGGAGGCGGGGAGGGAAGTGGCAGAAGATGCCTTCCAGGTAGTCCAGATAGCCCCCATCACTGTGGCAGTCAGGGTTGGTCCGGATGAAGTCACAGCGGTCAGAGACATTCAGGCCACACACCTTGCGACACTGCAGGAAGACAAGGAGGGGGACATCAGAGTCAGAGGCCTCCCCGAGGACTGGACTAGGCCTATCTAAGCAGCTAAAAATAATGTCCCTCCAGCCTGGTCTCCAAGGCCATCATACCCTCTGGGTGGCAACTAGGCAATTTAAATTTAAAAAATAAACATCTGTTTGAAATTGATACAAGTAATTTATGAATACATTTTTTTAAAAAATAATAAAGATTTCTAAATTCCGCTTTCTTATCCCTGCCCTCCATAATCTCCCCTCTCCAGTGGTTCCACCATAATTAGTTTGAAGTACATCCTTACAGACATTTCTCAGATCAATTACATTTATACATATACCCTATTACACACTTTGTTTTGTTTAATAGAAATGGGTCCATCCTAAATCTCATTTCTATAATTTGCTTTTACCATTTTATACACACACACACACACACACACACACACGCACACGCACATTAATACACAGAATTTGAAACATACCATAGTGATTTCTATATGTCAAGCATAGTGCTAAGAGCGTAAAATGTATCTCAATTAATCTGTATAATAATTCTTTGAGGGCTGGGTGCAGTGGTTCATGCCTATAACCCCAGCACTTTGGGAGTTTGAGGTGGGAGGATTGCCTAAGCCCAGGATTTCAAGACCAGCCTGGACAATATAGCAAGACCCCATCTCTGAAAAAAAAAAAAAAAAAAATTAGCTAGGCATGATGGTGTGCATGTGTAGTCCCAGCTACTCAGGAGACTGAGGTGGGAGAATCGCCTGAGCCCGGGAAGTTGAGGCTTCAGTAAGCTGTGACTGCAGCACTGCATTCAGCCTGGGCAACAGAGATCCTGTCTCAAAAAAAAAAAAAGTATCCCTACTCTCCACAATAAGCGAGGAAGGAACTACTATCATGCCCATTAAATAGATAAGGAGACTGAGACAATGCCCGTGTGCACTCAATGGGAGAGTCAGGGTTGGAACCCAGGCAGTTTGAGGCACCAGAACCCAGTGTTCTCCCCTGCCTCCTGAGGAGTCTTTTACCATAGCAGAGTATTTTGTACTATGGGTGATACATCACTGAGATAACCATGTCCCTACTGGGCAATTGAGTATGTCTAATTTTTCAATATAACCAGTGAACTTCTTCGCACATGACTCTCTGAGCACATGAGAGAAAAATGTTGTTAGAGGGGATTTGAGAAGTGAAAGTGCTGAGTCAGAGGGCATTCGGGTCTGGGTTCCTCCAGAAGCTGACTCAGACAAAGACTGAGATAGACATAGTGTGTTTGGGAAAGTGAAGGAACACACACACAGAGAAAGGGAAGTGAGCTCGGGTGCGGTGGCTCGTGCCTGTAATGGCAGCATTTTGGGAGGCTGAGGCTGCAGGATCACCTGACCCCAGGAGTTCGAGACTAGCCTGGGCAACAGGGCAAAACCTGTCTCTACAAAAAATTAGCCGGGCTTGGTGGCATACGCCTATAGTCTGAGCTATCACCTGAGCCTGGAAGGTCAAAGTTGCAGAGAGCTAGGATTATGCCACTGCACTCAGCCTGGGTGACAGTGAGACCCTGTCCCAAAAGAAAAAAAAAAGAGAAAGAAAATAGGAGAAAAGAAGTGGTACAGAGAGGGGATAGCTGCCATTGAAAGCTGGGCTGAGCCGGTTACCACCACCATGAGCTTCATCTGGGGGCAAGGGAGCTGGGGTATTTATACACCAACTCCCATCAGCCACTGGGAGAGGATTGCTGGATGGAGGTTTTAGTTCCCAGGCACCTCTAGCTTACTACACTTATACGTGGTTCTAGAACAAGAAACTGGCAACTGGAAGTCAACAAACGCCCAACAAAATAGTAGTCCAAAAGAAATTGTCGGGCTGGGCGCGGTGGCTCAAGCCTGTAATCCCAGCACTTTGGGAGGCTGAGGCGGGTGGATCACGAGGTCAAGAGATCGAGACCATCCTGGTCAACACGGTGAAAACCCCGTCTCTACTAAAAATACAAAAAATTAGCTGGGCATGGTGGCGCGTGCCTGTAATACCAGCTACTCAGGAGGCTGAGGCAGGAGAATTGCCTGAACCCAGGAGGCGGAGGTTGCGGTGAGCCGAGATCGCGCCATTGCACTCCAGCCTGGGTAACAAGGGCGAAACTCCGTCCCCCCCAAAAAAAAAAAAAATAGAAATTGTCGAGGTCCTGACGGGGGGATCTTCAACATTGCTGGATTTTGCCGGAATGCCCTGCCCAAGTTCTACCTGTATTCACTCTCCCCAGGAATGGGAAATGAGCAATTCTCACAAGTCTGCACCAGCACCGGCTACGAGCAGCCTTATGATGAATGTGATAGGAATGTCATGGTTAAACTGCAAGTCTGTCCAGGTGCAGTGGCTCATGCCTGTCATCCCAGCACGCTGGGAGGCCGAAGTAGGTGGATCACTTGAGGTCAGGAGTTCAAGACCAGCCTGGTCAACATGGGGAAACCCCATCTCTACTAAAAATACAAAAAATAGCCAGGCATGGTGATGTGCACCTGTAATCCCAGCTACTCAGGAGGCTGAGACAGGAGAATCATTTGAACCCAGGAGGCAAAGGTTACATACAGTGAGTCAAGATCACACCACTCCACTCCAGCCTGGGTGACAAAGTAAGACTCCATCTCCAAAAAAAAAAAAAAAAGTTAAGACAGTAAATTTTAGGTTACGTATATTTCATTATACTTTTTTTAAAGCTTTGTCAAACCACAGTTCCACCTCCTCCACAAGCCCTCTCTCAACTCCCACCAACACCAAGCTGGAGGCAAGATTTCTTATCTCTGAGCCTCTGGCCTTCTCACCAATTTTTGCTAAGAGCTCTGCCCACCATACAGTATCCCCTGAGCAGAGGCTAAACCCCGTCAATCCCTCTACAGTGCCGTGCCCTCAGAAAGCACACGCCAGTGGGGAAGACAAAATCAGTGGTCAGGGACACTGGCTCATGCCTGTAATCCCAACACTTTGGGACGCTGAGGCAGGAGGATCACTTAGGCCCAGGAGTTTGAGACTAACTTGGTTAACATAGTAAGACCCCATTATTACAAAAAAATTTAAAAATGAGCCAGGCATGGTGGCACACGCCTGGGGTCCCAGCTACTTCGCAGACTGAGGTGAGAGAATTGCTTGAGTCCGGGAGATTGAGGCTGCAGTGAGCTATGATGGCACCACTGCTCTCCAGCCTGGGTGACAGAGCAAGGCCCTGTCAAAAAAAAAAAAACAAAAAAACAAAACAAAACAAAAAATACCCAAATACTTTTTTTTAGATCAGGACAGCCTGAGCATAATATCCACTCAGCCACTCAATTCGACTTTTTTTTTTTTTTTTTTTTGAGATGGAGTCTTGCTCTGTTACCCAGGCTGGAGTGCAACGGCATGATCTCAGCTCACCGAAACCTCTGCCTCCCGGGTTCAACTGATTCTCATACCTCAGCCTCCCAAGTAGCTGGGACTACAGGCACCCGCCAATACACCCAGCTAATTTTTATATTTTAGTAGAAATGGGGTTTCACCACATTGGCCAGGATGGTCTCAAACTTCTGACCTCAAGTAATCCACCCGCCTTGACCTCCCAGAATGCTGGGATTACAGGTGTGAGCCACCACGCTCATCCCCTTTTCTCCTTTGAGACAGAGTCTCGCTCTGTTGTCTACGCTGGAGTGCAGTGGTGTGATCTTGGATCACTGCAACCTCCACCTCTTGGGTGCAAGCGATTCTCCTGCCCCAGCCTCCTGAGTAGCTGAGACTACATGCATGCAACACCACACCTGGCTAATTTTTGTGATTTTTGGTAACGACAGGGTTTCACCATGTTGGCCAGGCTGGTCTTGAACTCATGACCTCAAGTGATCCGCCCACCTTGGCCTCCCAAAGTGCTTGGATTACAGGCATAAGCCACCACACTCGGCCAGCTCCACCATCTAAGAGCTGCATCTGTAGCAGCCCTCCCTCTCTTTAAGCTTCAGTCTCATTTGTAACACAGGACTAATTATACCAACCCCATTGACAGAGAAATCAAACGAAATTACAGGTGTTCAAATTTGCCCTCCTCAGAGGCTTTCTGTGTAAAGCAGTTACTATCCCATCCCCACTGTTAGCACCCAATTTTTGCCTCCGTAGCAGTTATCACAATCTTTATTTTGTTCATTACCTTGTTTACTGAATTTTATTATTTTAGAGAAAAGGTACTCTGTCACTCGGGCTGGAGTGCAGTGGGGCGATCATGGCTCACTTCAACCTCGAACTCCTGGGCTCATGTGATCCTCCTGCCTTTGCCTTGAGGAGCTGGGACTACAGGCATGCATCACCACGCCCAGCTAATTTTTTTAAAATTATTTTTTGTAGAGATGGAGGTCTTGAGGGCTGGGTGCAGTGGCTCACGCCTGTGATCCAGGCATTTCGGCAGGCCAAGGTGGGCAGATCACCTGAGGTCAGGAGTTCGAGACCAGCCTGGCCTACATGGCGAAACACTGTCTCTACTAAAAACACAAAAATTAGCTGGGCGTGGTGGCATGCACCTGTAATCCCAGCTACTCAGGAGGCTGAGGCAGGAGAGTCGCTTGAACCTGGCAGGCGGAGGTTGCAATGAGCCGAGATCGTGCCATTGCATTCCAGCCTGGGCGACATGAGCGAAACTCTGTTTAAAAAAAAAAAAGAAAAGAAAAGAGAGAGTTGGAGGTCTCGCTACGTTGCCTAGGCTGGTCTTGAACTCCTGGCCTCAAGCCATCCTCCCACCTCAGCCTCCCAATGTGCTGGGATTATAGGCGTGAGCCACGAAACCTGGCCTGAATTTTTCCGTCTGCATTCCTGTATTTTCCCTGAGCCTGGCCTGTGGCAGGGGTTTAATACATTTGTGTTAATGGCTGCTTGAATGACTACATGATTTTGTGTAGCCTTTCCAACACTTGTGCCCGGCAAATGGAATGATTCCCCTTTAACACATGGGTGAGCCAAGGGTCAGCAAACTTCAGCCCCTGGACCACATCCAGCCACCATCTGACTGTGCAGAGCCTGCAAGCCAAGAATGAGTCTTAGATTTTTAAATGACTGGGAGACATAAATTGAAAGAAGAATTTTTCATGGCATGTAAAATTATATACAATTCAAACTTCTACATCCATAAATATGTACTGGGGCCAACCACACCCATTCATTTATGTGCTTTCTGTGGTGCTCGGGTACTGTGAGGCAGTGAGAGGTTGCAGAAACCATGTGGCCCACAAAGCCGAGAACAGTCACTGTGTAGCTCTTACTGTAGCTTTCTTTCCTTTCTTTTCTCTTTTTTCTTTTTTTGAGATGGAGTCTTGCTCGGTCACCTAGGCTGGAGTGCAGTGGCATGATCTCTGCTCATTGCAACCTCTGCCTCCCGGCTTCAAGTGATTCTCCTGCCTCAGCCAAGGAGCTGGAATCACAGGTGTGTGCCCCATGCCTGACTAATTTTTGTATTTTTAGCAGAGACGGGTTTTCACCATGTTGGCCAAGCTAGTCTCGAACTCCTGGCCTCATGTGATCCACCCACCTCAGCCTCCCAAAGTGCTGGGATTACAGGGTGAGCACCGTGCCCTTTCTTTCTTCTTTCTCTCTCTCTCTCTTTCTTTCTTTCTTCTCTCTCTCTCTCTTTTTTTTTTTTTTTTAGAGACAAGATCTCGCTCTTGCCCAGGCTGGAGTACAGAAGCATGATTACAGCTCACTGCAGCCTCAAACTCTTGGGCTCAATGAATTCCCCCCACTTCAACCTCCCAAGTAGCTGGAGCTACAGATGTCAGCCACCACGCCTGGCCCAACTATCTGGCTTTTTACAGAGAACATCTGTACCCCAGGCTGGAGTGATGGTGTGCACATCCCAGCCCAGGCCTGGGAATCTCCAGCAACTGTTCCCACCGAAACATGCAGATGCAAGACTCAGGTTTCTGTCCTGAGAGTCCCTCACCCCATCCCCAGCTCCCACCTAAAAGCAAAAGCCACACTGGGAGTGGGAGGGTTTCAGTCTTGCCCGAAGCCTGGGCCTGTGGCTTTGTTGGGGCCCAGGAATTTCCCAGGGAGATAAAGACACCCAAGGGGTTTCTGACAAAGAGGGACCCGCCTAGTACCAGGAGGGAGGACCCTAGATGGGGGCCAGGGAAGCAGGCAGGCTGCCATCTGCTCCTCTGGGAGGAGCAGCAATAATAGCTGTACTGGGAGGCAGGACAGCTCCCTCTACTGAGCCCCCTCTCATAAAACTGCCTGGTTGAAATCCTAATTTGCATCCTTCTAGGTGAGTGATCTTGGGCAAGTAAATTAACCTCAGTTTCCTCCTCTGTATAATGCGGGCAATAACACCCACACGCCTAGATAAGAACAGAATAAGGACATGGAGGCCAGGCATGGGGGCTCACACCTGTAATCCCAGTGCCTGAGGCCAGGAGTTCGAGGCCAGCCTGGCCAACATGGTGAAACTCCATCTCCACTAAAAATATAAAAATTAGCCAGGCGTGGTGGTGTGCCCCTGTTTTCTCAGCTACTCAGGAGGCTGAGGCAGAAGAATCACTTGAACCTAGGAGGCGGAGGTTGCAATGAGCCAAGATCCCACCACTGCCCACTGTACTCCAGACTGGGCAACAGACCAAGACTTTGTCTCAAAAAAAAAAAAAAAAAAAAAAAAAAAAAA
>NW_022436942.1:71431856-71432306 GCF_009761245.1 Sapajus apella
AAAAAAAAAAAAAAAAAAAAAAAAAAAAAAAAGGCCAGGCACAGTGCCTTACTCCTGTACTCCCAGCACTTTGGGAGGTGGAGGCAGGCAGATCACCTGAGGTCAGGAGTTCAAGACCAGCCTGACCAACATGGTGAAACCCCGTCTCTACTAAAAATACAAAAAATGACAGGCGTGGTGGCAGGCACCTGCAATCGCAGCTACTCAGGAGGCTGAGGCAGAAGAATCCCTTAGACCCGGGAGGCAGAGGTTGCTGTGAGCTGAGATCACGTCACTGCACTCCAGCCTAGGCGACAGAGTGAGACTCCACCTCAAAAAAAAAAAAAAAAGGTTGATTATCATCTAAGTTTTAATTTTCTCTCTCTCTCTTTTTTTTTTTCTGTCTCCCAGGCTGAGGTTCTCAGTCTCCCAGGCTGAGGTTCTCGCTGTCTCCCAGGCTGAGGTTCTCGC
>NW_022436942.1:71432316-71438302 GCF_009761245.1 Sapajus apella
AGGCTGAGGTTCTCGCTGTCTCCCAGGCTGAGGTTCTCGCTGTCTCCTTCTCACTGTCTCCCAGGCTGAGGTTCTCACTGTCTCCCAGGCTGAGGTTCTCACTGTCTCCCAGGTTGAGGTTCTCGCCCTGTCTCCCCGGCTGAGGTTCTCGCTGTCTCCCAGGCTGCAGTGCAGTGGCATGTTCACAGCTCACTCCAGCCTCAACCTCCCAGCCTCAAGCAGGCTCCTACCTCAGCCTCCTAAGTAGCTGGCACCACAGGTGTGCATCGCACCAGGCTAATTTTCAATTTTTTTGTTGAGAAGGGGGTCTTGCCATTTTGGCCAGGCTAGACTTGAACTCCTGGGCTCAAGCAATCCTCCCGCCTCAGCCTCCCATAGTGCTAGGATTACAGGAGTGGGCCACCAAGCCTGGCCAAAAAAATGTCTCTCTTAAACAATACTTGAATTCATCCCTTCTTTCCATCACCACCACCACAGAGAACAACTGCAGAGGTTCCCATCTGGCCTCCTACCCCCAATCTTACCAGAAGCGCTCTTTTTAAAGTGCTCTCTCCTCCAGCTATTAAAGAGCCCTCCTTTGCCTGCTTTTGGTCCATGGTATCCAGTTTAGTTCGTTTGGTCAGCTGTCAGGTCCTTGTACGCCCAGACCCTCCTGGCGTTGGTCCAGATTTTGCACATGCTGTTCTTTCTGCCTGGGGCACAACTCCTTTTCCTCTAGTTAATCCACATTCAGCTTCTGATTCTTAGTTCTCAGGACGCTTTTTGCAGGAAGCCCTCCCTGACTACTCCCAGCCTAGGTGGACCTCCCAGTTGCTGTAAGCTCTCATTAACCCAGGTCTTCTCCTTCAAAGCCTCAAGCACTGGGATTACAGGGCTTATGTTTGGAATTACTCAATTGGAATCATGTTTAGAATCACCTCTTCCTTGTAGAATCCCAGACTTTTTTTTCTTTTTTGAGATGAAGTCTCATTCCATCACCCAGGCTGGAGGGCAGTGGCGCAATCTCAGCTCACTGCAACCTCCACCACCCGGGTTCAAGCAATTCTCCTGCCTCAGCCTCCCGAGTAGCTGGGATTACAGGTGCCCACCACTATACCCAGGTAATTTTTGTATTTTAGTAGAGACGGGGTTTTGCCATGTTGGCCAGGCTGGTCTCGAATTCCTGACCTCAAGTGATCCACCTGCCTTGACCTCCCAAAGTGCTAAGGATTATAGACTTGTTTACCACCTGCCCCTCCCACCGTGCCTGGCAGAGCAGGCCCTCCTGCAGCTGTGCCGCACACTGTGCCGGCATCATCTCACTCATTCAGACTTCAGCAGAGACCCAGGAGGTTGGCACAATTGTTTCTACTTCACAGATGAGAGCGCTGAGGCAGAGAGGCAAAGCGGCTTGTCCAGGAGCACACAGCCCACCACTGAGAAGTGGCTCCAAACTCAGCTCTGCCTGAAAGTGACCAGCTGAAGCTACTGAGGAAACTGCCCAACTGAGCCGGGGCAGCCCCCATTTCCTGCCCTCTCCCCATCATCCTGCCGTCCTCCTCCCTGTCCTCGGGGTCAGCCAGGGAGGATGCTGGAAGACACTCCCTGCCAGCAGAGTGACTCAGCAAGGCGGCTCCTCCAAATCTGCTCTCCAAAATCACATCCTTGTGAAGTTGGCCTTGCTCCACCCTCCCTGAGCTGCACAGCCCTCCCCCAGGCCCCTCAGGACCCCTCCCCAGCTCTCTGCTGGAGAGAGGCAGAGTAAGGAGGATTGCTCTTCTTCTGGCGGAGTTGGGGGGACTTCACTGTCCTTCCACTCCTTCCCACCCTCTTTCCTGTATCACTAACTCAGTCCCAGGAAACCCAGAGAGGTGCACGCAGGGGTCAGGCTGGACGGGAAAGGGTAACAGGCTCAATGCCTTGGGATTCTTATAAAAACTTACATCAGATCACATCCTCCTGTGCTCTAAAGCCTCCCATGGCTCCCACTGACAGCCAAGTCTGCAGTAGCCTCCAGGGCCTGATCTGGCCCCTGTTCTCGCCTGCCTTGTCTCCCTTCCTTCTCTCTGGCTCACTGTTCTAGCCACTCTTCGAAATCTGTCATTATTCTCCTGCCCCAGGGCCTTTGCATCTACTGATCCCTCTCTTCCCCTGGATCCTCATCAGCCATTCTCAGGTCTCAGTCAAAATGTCATGTCCTCAGAGAGGCCTTCCATGATAGCCTAAGGAAAGCAGCCGCCCCCTCCTCACCCCGTGGAATGATTTGTCTACCTGCTTCTCACCCATGACCTCACTAGAGTATAAGCTCCAGGAGGGCAAGGACCAGGTCTCTCTGCTCCCTGCTATCCCCCCAGCACGTGGCACAGGCCCTGGCACATAGTAGGTGCTCAATAAATATTTGTTGCATTAATGACTCCTTGAAAAGGACCTAAGGTAAGGGGTTGGGGGGGCCTTTCCCAGCCTGCAGGCTCCCTGGATGGTGGGGACTTCCAAACATTCAGCCACCCCACCTGTCCTGGGAGGCAGTGGACAAGAGGGGAAGGGGGTGGATTTAACATGAAGCAGCCAAGAGGTCTCAGCCTGGCTCTGCCACTCTTTTCCTGGCCATCCTTACCTCCCTGAACCTCGGAGTCTTCATCTATAGCACAGAGATAATCACACCCACCTCACGGGGTTTGGGGAGGACTTGTGAGCACAGTGCTGACCTAAGTGCTCAATCACTTGGAGAGATTATCTGGCACAATTATATGGTATGACCTCCTACTTTTCCTGCCCCCACGGAGCACGCTCCAAGAGGCAGCACTCAATTTTATAAGCACAGTAACCACAAACCACTTTCCCATCTGTAAAATGGGCTTAATTGCTTGTTGGCTGCTTCAGAGGGTGAACTTGAAGGCACTTTACAGCCTCATAAAGTTGCTGTGGGCATTGAATACGCTCTGTCCATCAGTTTGAGTTTGGGATTCCTGCTAAAGAAATGGCGACAACTCCAGCCCCTGGCAGCTGGAGGGGACTCCAGGAGGTCATCGTGAGCAGTCCCCTGCCTTTTTCCTCCACGCCAGATCTGTTGTGCCCTCTTCTCCCCCTATAGACATCAGAGTGGAAAGACGCAAGTTCCCTGTGGCCTGTCTCCACGGGCCATGCCCTCCCTGCCCTGGGAGGAAGGCCTTTTGCCTCTAACTCCAGCGTCATCGGTCCTCCCTCAATGCTCCCCATTCAAATCACAGCACCAGCAGATCCTCCACTGATCAGACCAGAAACCTGGAGCCATCCACGCTCCTCTTTCTCCCACCACTACGCGCCCCACAGTCTAATCCGTCCATACGCCCCACTCACTGTGCCTCTGACATTGACTCCGAATCCCCCCACTTTCTTCCCATCTCCCATAACCACCATGGCTCACCTGGATGGCTGCCGGAGCCTCCCCACGGGTCTCCCTGCTACCACCCATCCCCCCTCAATCCATTCTCCCCAGAGCAGCCAAAGAGATCCCTTGAAGAAATAAATCAGGTTTTGACATCCCTCTTTGTAATACTGAGTGTCAACTTGATTGGACTGAAGGATGCAAAGTACTGTTCTTGGGTGTGTCTGTGAGGTGCTGTCAAAGGAGATTTACATTTGCCGGATGGGTTTGGTGGCTCAGGCCTGTAATCCCACCACTTTGGGAGGCCAAGGTGGGCCGATCACTTGATACTGGGGGTTCAAGACCAGCCTGGCCAACATGGCAAAACCTTGTTTCTACTAAAAAAAAAAAAAAAAAAAAAAAAAAAAAAAATGAGCTGGGCGTGGTGGTGTGTGCCTGTAATCCCAACTATTGGGGAGGCTGAGCATGAGAATCACTTGAACTCTGGAGGTGGAGACTGCAGTGAGCTGAGATTGTGCCACTGCACTCCAGCCAGGTAAAGAGCGAGACTGTTCTCAAAAAAAAAAAAAAAAAAAAACTGAGTCAGTGGACTGGGAGAGGAAGACCCACCCTCAATCTAGGTGGGCACAATTGAATCAGCTACCAGCGCAGCCAGAATAAAAGCAGGCAGGAGAATGTGGAGAGAGCTGACTGGCTTGGTCTTCCAGCCTACATCGACCAACCGTGCTGGAGGCTTCCTGTCCTCAAACATCAGACTCCAAGTTCTCCAGTTTCGGGGCTCTCGGACCTTCAGCCACAGACTGAAGGCTGCACTGCTGGCTTCCCTACTTTTGAGGTTTTGGGACTCACACTGAGTTCCTTGGTCTTCAGCTTGCAGATGGTCTATTGTGGGACCTCACCTTGTGATCATGTGAGTCAATATTCCTTAATAAACTCCCCTTTATGCATACATCTATCCTACTAATCCTGCCCCTCTAAAGAACTCTAACACAGATTTTGGTACCTTTGCTTAAAACTTTCCGTTGGCTCTCCACTTATGCAAAAACAACTCTCACCTCCTAGCCACAGCCTGTAAGGCCTTTTGTAATCTGCCCACCATTACCTCTCCATCCTTCTCTCTTAACATTCTTCCCCTCACTTGCTCTGTTCCAGCCATTCTAGCCTCCCTGCTGTTCCAGGAACACACTAACCTTGTTCCTGCTCCAGAATCTTTGCACTTGCTGTTCCCTTTGCCCAGAATGTTCTTCCCCGGGTGTCTATGTAGGTGGCTTCCTCTCTCCATTCAGTGCCTCGCCTCAAAGATCACCTCCTCACAGAAGCCATCTGTGACCACCCAATTTGAAGTGGTTGAAAATGCGCAGGCCCTCCCCCATACCACTTTAGCTATTGTGTGCAGGGCACTTAGCACATCACCACCTGAAATGTATATACTTACTTCTCTTTTTTTTTTTTTTTTTGAGACAGAGTCTCGCTTTGCCACTCAGACTAGAGTGCGTAATCCTGGCTCACTGCAACCTCCGCCACCCAGGTTCAAGCGATTCACTTCCCAGGTCCTGAAGATTTCAGGCACCCACCACCATGCCCAGCTAATTTTTGTATTTTTAGTAGATACGGGGTTTTGCCACAAGGGCCGGGCTGGTCTCCAACTCCTGGCCTCAAGTGATCCACCTGCCTCAGTCTCCCAAAGTGTATACATTTACTTCTTGATTTGTCTATTAAGGAAACTGTCAGCTCCTTGAGAGTAGTGAGTTTTGTCTATATTGTTCCCTGGTATATCCCAGGGTTCAGTCAGTGCCTGGCACATAGTAGATGCTCAATAAATATTTATCGATTGGAGGAACACGGCCCCACCCAACCCCAGCTTCCTACCGGGATACTCACATCTATCACGGGGGTCTGGTTCACACCTGAAGCTGGAAACTGAGGGCTAATGTGAGCCCCTGTAGACGGGCCCCTGGCCCCAGGCACTGTCTCTACCATTAGCAGCACACAAAGCACACTCAGTGCCCAGCGCAGATCCAGCCATCTGCCGGCCATCCAGCCCCACGGGGCCTGGGCCTCACTCTTCACTTCCCTTTCTGCAGTAGCTCAGTTCCAAACAGCTGGTGGCTCCAGTGGCCTGCAAGGTGGGAGTGAGAAGTGGGGGACAGCATCACTGAAAACCCATAGACCCAGCAAAAGGGGCCTGAAGACTTTCTCAGCTAAGGAACTGACTTCCTGCCTCCCCATGGCAAAGGAAAGCTGATGGAGAAACCCATGTTCTGCATAGAGACCCCAGGCCCCACCCATTCAGTGTACAGATCAGATCAGATATGCCCTTCTTTCTGAGCCCCCATGGAAACCTATCCTGCCCTGCCTGGCCCCTGCCTGGGACCAGAATGTCAGGGCTGCAAGGGACTAGGAACTTGAGCCAGGATTCAGAGTCTCAGGCTTCTGGGGCCAGGTGGGTGAGATACATGTGGGAAGCGGACAGTGAGTGGGAGTGCAGAAGCCCTCAAAACAAAACCAGGCCGGGCGCGGTGGCTCTTGCCTGTAATCCTAGCACTTTGGGAGGCTGAGGTGGATGGATCACCTGAGGTCAGGAGTTCAAGACCAGCCTGGCCATCATGGTGAAACCCCATCTTAAAAAAACAAACAAACAAA
>NW_022436942.1:71448302-71476480 GCF_009761245.1 Sapajus apella
CCCGGCCAAGGCTAGGAGTTTGAAACCAGCCTGGGCAACAAGGAAGACCCTGTCTCTGCAAATAATAATAATAATAATTATTATTATTAAACTTAGCTGGGTGTGGTGTATGCTGTAGTCCCAGCTACTTGGGAGGCTTTGGCGGGAGGATTGCTTGAGACCAAGAGGTCATGGCTGCAGTGAGCTGTGATCGAGCCACTGCACCCCAGCCCAGGAGACAGAGTGAGACCATATCTCTGAAATAAATATAACAGTAATAGAGTGGTTAGGAAGGGCGTTCCAAAGAAGGTGACAGCAAGTGCAAAGGTCCTGAGGTAGAGCCATGCTTGGGATGTTTTCAGAACATCAAGGAGGCCAGGGTGGATGAGACAGAGTAAGTGCTGGGGAGATGATGGCAGATGAGTTGGAGAGAGGGAAGAGGAGGTCAGATCTGTAGGCTCCTGGGTTACGGTAAGGACTTTAGCTTTTGGAGATACTGGGAACCATGGGGTGGATTTAGAGCAGGGGAGGTACATTATCCAACTTGAGTCTAACATGATCCCTCTGGCTGTCATGATGAAAATTGATTTAGCATCCATGACGATTATTGGTTATATCAGTCATTACTATCATTGCAAAATGATTTTTCTTTTCTTTTCTTTTAGAGACGGTCTCACTCTGTCACCCAGGCTGGAAAGCAATGGTGTGATCATAGCTCACTGCAGCCTCGAACACCTGGGCTCAAGCGACCCTTCCACCTTAGCCTCCCCCGTAGCTGAGACTACAGGAACACATCACCACACCCAGCTAATTTTTACATTTTTTGTAGAGACAGAATCTCGAACTCCTGGCCCCAAGCAATCTTCCCGCCTCAGATTCCCAAAGTGCTGGGGTTACAGGTATGAGCCACTGCACCTGGCCACAAAATAATTTTTCTAACTCTTATCATTATTTTATTTTACTTTTTTAAAAAATGGGGTCTCACTATGTTCCTCAGGCTGGTACTATCATATGTTGATACTGATAGTTGACATTCTCCAGGGAGGAGGAACAGAGCCATGCTGGCTTCGCTCTCTCCCTCCACCCGCCGGCCAATCGCTTTCCTCTTGCTTTTTTATCCTCAGTGAGCACTCGTAGGTTTTTATTTAAGTCAGTGTTTCTAATGCATTAGTGCTGTTATTTTTACCCTCAGACTGCCTCAATTTTAGCCAGTGGGAGCTTCTGCAAGCTGGTTCCTGGCCTTTTTGACGTGTTCCCATCATTCTTTGAGCACTTTCTTGCTCTGGGGCAAAACAAGATGTTCCAGGCCCGTTTTGCACTTTCTCTGACCCAGCTCTGGAGTCAACCATTGCTTCTAGGAGCCCTGAATCCCTTTAGTGGAAACAAGGATCTGGGCACCGGGTGCGTTCATTGTTTCTTTTTATTTTCTCCTTTTTTTCTTCCTTCCCTTTCCTCTCGTTCTCTCTCTCTTTCTTTATTCTGTTTCTCTCCCTCTCTCTCTCCTTCCTTCCTTCCCCTCCCACCCTCTTTTTTTTCTCTCTTCTTTTTCTCTTTCTTTCTTTCTTCCTTTCCTTTCCTTTCTTTTTCCTTTCTGTCTTCCTTCTGTCCTGCCTTTCTGCCTTTCCTCTTTTTCTTTTTCTACCTCCCACTCTCCTCTTTCCCCTCCCTCCCTTCCCCTCTCCCCTCCCTCCCTTCCCCTCCCTCCTTCTCTTCCCCTTCCTCCCTCCCTCCCTTCCTGCCTCCCTCCCTCCCTCCCTCCCTTCCTTCCTCCCTCTCCCTTCCTCCCTCCCTCCCTCCCTTCCTTCCTCCCTTCCTCCCTCCCTCTCTCCCATTCTTCCTGCCTGCCTGCCTTCTTTCCTTCCTTCCTTCCTTCCTTCCTTCCTTCCTTCCTTCTTCCTTCCATCCTTCCTTTCTCTCTCTTTTTTTCTCTTTCTTCTGAGACTGTCTTGCTCTGCTGCCCAGGGTGGAGTGCAGTGGCACAGCCATGGCTCACTGCAGACTTGACCTCCCAGGCCCAAGCGATCCTCTTACTTCGGCCTTCTGAGAGGCTGAGACTACAGGTGCATGCCGTAATACTGGCTGATTTATTTTATTTTATTTTTTGGTAGGACAGGGTCTCACTATGTTGACCGGTTTGGTCTCAAGTTACTGACCTAAAGCGAGCCTCCTGCCTCAGCCTCCCAAAGTCCTGGGATTGCAGGTGTGAGCTACTGCACCTGGCCTACACTGTTTGTTTCTGGGGTGTCATTGCCCCGGTGTCTTTCAGTGGACAGAGCCAGGAATGACACAGACATGTTTCCCGATTTTGACATATAAATATGAAAAGTCGTGAGTTCCTGCTAATACCTCCGATTCCAGCCTAATATCGCGGTATGCTTCCCGGGCTTGTGGCTCTCCATGTTTGTATATATATTTCTTTTCCTTGGTGATCCCAAATCGGCACTATATTCATTAATTAATTTGCTTAATCCTACAGTACACAGAGAGTAGTTTCAAACTTGTTATACTCACACTATTGTGAAAAAAACAAACCCTACAACATAAACTTTAAGATTCAGGCTAGGCACGGTGGCTCACACCTGTAAGCCAAGAGCATTGGGAGGCCGAGGCAAACGGATCACTTGATGTCAGGAGTTTGAGCCCAGCCTGGCCAATGTGCTGAAACCTCGTCTCTACTAAAAATACAAAATTAGTGATGGGCGTCTGTAATCCCAGCTACTCAGTAGGCTGAGGTGGAGAATTGCTTGAATCCAGGAGGCAGAGGTTGCAGTGAGCTGAGATCGCACCACTGCACTGCAGCCTGGGTGATAGAGCGAGACTCCTTCTCAAAAAAAAAAAGAAAAAATAATTTAAGATTCAGTTGCCCTTCCTGTCTCCCTCTACTCCTTCCTACCTTCCTTCCTCCCTTCCTCCCTCCCTTCCTACCTTAGATTGAAAGTATGCAGTTGAAGAACTGTGATACAAAGTTACTACAGAAGTGAGGTAGCTCACACCTGTAATCCCAGCACTTTGGGAGGCCAAGGCTGGCAGATTACTTGAGGTCAGGAGTTCGAGACGAGCCTGGCGGAAATGGTGAGGCTCCCCTCCCCCTCCCCAAAAAATACACAAATTAGCCAGGCATGGTGGCGCACGTCTGTAATCCCAGCTACTCAGGATGTGGAGGCAGGAGAATTGCTTGAACCCGGGAGGGGGAGATTGCAGTCAGCGAGATCAGTCTTTAAAAAAAAGGTTACTCGGGTTACTTCTCCCCAGACCCCCAATCCCATTTAGTGTGCTTATGTTTATCTGAAATACAGTCAGGCTTATTTGTTTCTCTTTGTATTCATCTTTCAGGGTTTTCTCTATTCTGATGATTTGGATGGATTTTTTGGTGTGTTTGTTGTCACAGATAGAGTCTCACTATGTTGCCCAGGCTGGTCTTCAGCTCCTGGCTCAAGTGATCCTCTCACCTCAGACTCCCAAAATGAGCCACCATGCCCAGCTTGATTTTTTTTTTTTTTGCAGACAGAGTCTCGCTGTGTCACCCAGGCTGGAATGCAGTGGCAGTGACATGATCTTGGCTCACTGCAAACTCTACCTCTCAGGTTCAAGCAATTCTCCTGCCTCAGCCTCCCAAGTAGCTGAGATTACAGATGCCCACCAGCACACATGACTAATTTTTATATTTTTAGTAGAGACGGTGTTTCACCATGTTTGTCAGGCTGGTCTTGAACTCCTGACCTCAGGTGATCCACCTACCTCACCCTCCCAAAGTGCTGGGATTACAGGCAAGAACCGCCACACTCAGATTGCTTTTTTTTTAATTTTTTTATTTTATGAGTAGTCAAGTGCAGTAGTGAGAAAGGAGAAAAGAGTAGAACAAGGAGTTTGATCTATAATTGACTGAAGAATTCATTGACATAACTCACTACCTTTGGACCAGCCTCATGTTTTTTAAGTATGCAAAATATCAACACATATCCAGAAGTCAAATCTATACAAAAAGATCTACTCAGGGAAATGTAATTCCCTCCCCTAACCTTTCCACTCATTTCCCACCCACCCCCTTAGGGAGCCAATTTCATTATTTTCTGGTTATCCTTATTCAAGTAAACTATATATCCCCTTCTTTCTTCCACAAAAGATAGTATTTTATGTGTGGGTGTATGTGTATACACTGTTTTGTACTTTGCTTTTTTTCAATTTATTAACACTGTGTCTTGGTAGTAGCTCCAATTCAGTTTACAATTTCCTCATTCTTTTTTTTTTTTTTGATGCAGAGTCTCACTCTGTCACCCAGGCTGGATTGCAGTAGTGTGGTCTCAGCTCACTGCAACCTCCGCCTCCAGGGTCCAAGTGATTCTTGTATCCCAGCCTCCTTTGTAGCTGGGATTACAGGCGCCCACCATCACGCTCAGTTAATTTTTGTATTTTTGTAGAGAAGAGGTTTCACCAGGTTGGCCATGCTGGTCTTGAACCCCTGGCCTCAAGTTATCTGCCTGCCGAGGCCTCCCAAAGTGCTGAGATTACAGGCATGAGCCACTGCACCCAGCCTCCTCATTTTTTTTTTTTTTTTTTTTTTTGAGATGTGGTTTCTCTTTTGTTACCCAGGCTAGAGTGCAATGGGGTGATCTCGGCTCACCGCAACCTCCGCCTCCCAGGTTCAAGCAATTCTCCTGCCTCAGCATCCCAAGTAGCTAGAATTATGAGCATGCACCACCATGCCTAGCTAATTTTGTATTTTTAGTAGAGATGGGGTTTCTCCATGTTGGTCAGGCTGGTCTTGAACTCCTGACTTCAGGTGATCCACCCTCCTAAGGCTCCCAAAGTGTTGCGATTACAAGTGTGAGCCACCGTACCCAGCCCTGATTCTTTTTTATAGCTGCATATTATTCCATTTCTCAACCGTTCTGTGGTTTATTTAATGAAGCTTCTATGTATGGGCTTGAGAGTGTTTCCAATAGTTTTAAAATTACAAACAATACTGCAATAAATAACCTTATGGATAAATACCGAGAGGTGGGATGGCTGGGTCAGAGGTAGAGGCCCACGGTGTTAAATGTTACTGTTCCTCCCTTTTGCATACCCACTAGCAATGCACACAGGCCTGTTTCCCCAGGCTCACCCAGAATATGCTGTCAAGCTTCTAAACTGTTTTTCTAATTTCATAGGAAGAAATGATATCTCAGTGTAGTTTATTTAAAGTTTTTGTTTTTGAAAACAAATACAATTCCCATGTATTCTTTAGTTTCTTTCAGTGATAACAACTTACATAAGCAGAGTATAATTATCAAAATCAGGAAATTGACTTGGATATGGTACTTTTTTTTTTTTTTTACTTTTTAAAATTTTTTGAGACAGGGTCTGACTCTTACCTACACTGGAGTGCAATGGTGCAATCTCAGCTCTCTGCAATCTCCGACTCTCAGGTTCAAGCAATTCTCATGCCTCAGCCTCCTGAGTAGCTGGGATTACAGGGGTGCACCATCATGCCCAGCTAATTTTTTTTTTTTTTAATTTTTAGTAGATATGGGGTTTCGCCATCTTGCTCAGGCTAGGCTTGAACTCCTGAGCTCAGGTAATCTGCCTGCCTTGGCCTCCCAAAGTGCTAGGATTATAGGCATGAATCACCACACCCGACCTAATTTGGTACTTTAAATTATGACTTCCAGCACTTTGGGAGGCCGTGGTGGGAGGATCGCTTGAGCCCAGGAGTTTGAGACCAGCCAAGCAACAAAATAAGACTCCGTCTCTTCAAAAAAAATTCAAAAAAATTAGCCAGGTGTGGTGGTGCATGCCTGGAATCCCAGCTACCCGGGAGACTTACGTGAGAGGACCGCTTGAGCCTGAAAGGTTGAGGCTGCAGTAAGCTGTGACTGCACCACTGCATCCCAGCCCGGACAACAAAGCGAGACTCTGTCTCCAACCCAAGAAAACAAAAATAAAAAAATTAAATTACAGACCTTATTCAGATTTCACCAGTTTTTACATGCACTCTGTTTTCACTGTGTATTTCTTTCTTCTTCTCTTTCCTTTTTGAGATGGAGTCTCGCTTTGTCGCCCAGGCTGGAGTGCAGTGGCGCGATCTCGGCTTACTGCAACCTCTGCCTCCTGGGTTCAAGCTAATTTCCTGCCTCAGCCTCCCCAGCACCTGAGACCACAGGCACATGCCACCACCCCCAGCTAATTTTTTTTTTGTATTTTTAGTAGAAATGGGTTTTCACCATGTTGGCCAGGCTGATCTTGAACCCCTGACCTCACGTGATCCACTTACCTCGGCTTCCCAAAGTGCTGGGATTACAGATGTTAGCCACCGTGCCCGGCCTCTTCTTTTTTTAATAGTTAGGTATAGAGTTTGTTTTCACACGAAGCATGAGGTTAGCCCCTCTGGAGCATAGCTTTATGTTACTCCGAAGGGTGCATTCTCTCACTGTATATTTCTCTGAATGTTTATTTTCAGTGTAGCTTTAATTTGCATTTCGCCTATAGTGAATGAAGCAAACATTTTTCATAAATATAATGATCACGTCGACATCTTTGTTCATGAATTATTTGCTGATATTTTTTGCCCATGTTTTCCATCTGGTTTTCACATTTTCCCTCTCAAATTTTCTTCCTCGTCCTCCTCCTCTTCTTCTTCTTTTTTTTTTCGAGGCAATGTCTTGTTCTGTCACCCAGGCTGGAGCGCAACTCACTGCAGCCTCGACTTCCCAGGATCGGGCAATCATCCCCATTCAGCCTCCCAGTAGCTGGGACTGCAGGCATGTACCACCAAGCTCAGCAAATTTTTTATATTTCATAGAGACAGAGTCTTGCAAGTTTGCCCAGGCTGGTCTCAAACTCCTGGGCTCAGGCACTCCTCCCACCTTAGCCACCCAAAGTGCTGTGATTACAGGCATGAGTCACTCACCTGGCCTTCTCTTTCAAATGTGAAGAGTTCCTGATATCTTAGGGTTATGATATATGTTGATATATGTTGCAAATACTTTCTCCCAGTGTGTCAGATGTCTTTTGACTTTGCTTATTGAGGTTTTTGACATGAAAAAGTTACAAAATTTATATAGTCAAATGCATTAATCTTTCATTGCATCGAGGTGTTTTTTCTTTTCTTTTTGTTTTTTTGAGACAGGGTCTCATTCTTGTTCCCCAGGCTGGAACGCAGTGTTGCAATCTTGGCTCACTGGAACCTCGACCTCCCGGGCTCAAGTGAGTTTCCCACCTGTCTCCAGATTAGCTGGGACTATAGGTGCACCCCACCATGCCCGGCTGATTTTTTTGTATTTTCAGTAGAGATGGGGTTTCAGCATGTTGCCCAGGCTGGTATTGAACTCCTGAACTCAAGCACTCCGCCCACCTTGGCCTCCCCGGAGCTCTGGGATTACAGGCGTGAAGCCACCGTCCCCGGTGGCATCTAAGTTTTGAGTGGTAGACAGCCTTTTCTCACACACATGTAAAAACCGGCACTTGGGGGACAATAGGAAAAATTGGAATAAAGACTCTGCATTAGATAACTGTATTAAATAAATGGCAAATAAATATCATTAAATAAATCTGGCCAGGCACCGTGGCTCATACCTGCAATCCCAGCGCTTTGGGAGGTCGAGGTGGGTGGATCACCTGAGGTCAGGAGTTCGAAACCAGCCTGGTCAACATGTCGAAACCCCATCTCTATCAAAAGTACAAAAATTAGCTGGCTGTGGTGCACTCACCTGTAATCCCAGCTACTCAGGAGGCTGAGGCCAGAGAATCGGTTGAACAGGGATGCGGAAGTTGCATTGAGCCGAGATCGCGCCACTGCACTCCAGCCTGGGCGACAGATCGAGATTTTGCCTTGTCTCAAAAAAAAAAAGTTTGGGGGACGTGTGCTAAACTGGGTTTGAGTAGGTGGAAGGGGCAACCGGGCCCTTTAAGGTGGGATGGGCCCCGCCCCCCTCCCCGCCCCCCTCCCCGCCCCGGCCTCTTGCCCCGCCCCGTCCTGCCCCGTAGGCCTCCCCTCTCCCCAGCCCCTCCCACCCCGGAAAGGCTCTTCTCAAGCCCTGCCCCGCCCTCGGCCCCGCCCCCGCCCCCGCCCCCGCCCCCGGCGGAGCGCAGTCACGTGATCCGGGCTGTCTGAGCGCAGCGGCGCTGTCATGGTGGGCCAGATGTACGGCTCCCCCAGCAGCCGCCTGGCCCTGGCCCTGACGCGGGCGCTGGCGCTGGCCCTGGTGCTGGCCTTGCTAGCCGGGCTGTTCCTGAGCGGCCTGTCGAGGGCGATCCCGGCTCCGGGGGGCCGCTGGGCACGCGATGGGTCTGTCCCCCGCGCCTCCGGCAGCCGCTCGGTGGTCCTGGACACCGCGGCGGGCCAGCTGCTTCTGGTGGACGGCCGCCACCCTGACGCCGTGGCCTGGGCCAACCTCACCAACGCCATCCACGAGACCGGGTAAGGGTTGGCCCGTCCCCGCGAGGGGTCATCGGGGGAGGGGGTTGTGTGGGCGCCGGACCTCGCTTGTGCCCGGGACCGGCCTCGTGCCCGGTGGGAGCGCCCGTTTTCCTGGGGGTTAGCTACTCCCAAGGCTACAGCACCACACTGTGAACCAGTTCCCTGTTTGGGAGGGGGCTCCTGCAGCATCCCTCTCCTCATAGGGCTAGTCCCTTGACTTCAGCCGGTGATGACAGTACTTCTGTCCTCAAGATGCCAGTTCCCCACCACGAGGCCGCAGTGCCTGCATCTGGATCAGGTCCATGGCTGGTGGCTAATACAATAACTTCTATTCCCACAGGGACTAGCCCCCTTGCCCAGACTTTGCCTCCTCTCCCCATGGAGGCCAGTCCCCTGCCTCCAGGCTTGAGGGGTGATGAGAACTCAACAGGAGGCTAATTCTCACCTGCTTGGCTGTGGCTTGCTCATGGGTGCCAGCCCCCTGCCTCCCTACCACTGCCAGGGCTGAGCAGGGGTTCCAGGCCAGTCCAAAAGCAGAGGGTCCCTAAATTCACATAGACCCACTTAGTACCCTGCTAGGGCTCTGCTCCTTTCTTGCCTTCTGTGTCCTGGTTCAAGGGGAAGTCGTTGGCTGGACGCTGTGTTTGGCAGCCATGCTCACCATCTGTATTGCTGGGACCCAGGCTGTCATTCTGATGTGTGAGTCTCACCTAACTCCTCCGCCTGTCTGGGCTCCCGTTTCCCCATCTGTGGCCCAGATTTTGAGGATGTGCTCTAGTTGGGTGGTCGTGTGGAGCAGGTTCTGTACAGGGCTAGCGTCTATTCATTTATTCATTATCCTGGTGCTTGGCCTTAGGGACACAGCTGAGCAATGTGGGGGTCCCTACTCAGTGGGAGAGACAGTGACAGAAGGGAAACTGAGGGCTCAGCTTCAAAGCCTTGTCAGCAGGAACCAGGCATGGGATCCAGGCTGTGCTGGGGGATTTTAGGGAACCCGGGGTGCATTGGACTTATCCTAGTGCCCAGATGACACTCGGGAACCCTAGCACTAGGATATGCCCAGGATGTGGTCTGCACTCAGACCACGGTGGCCCCTCCTGCAGAAAGGGCCTCCTCCCACTGCAGCTGCCATCCGTTTTGCTGGCATGCATTGACTTCTGCAGATGCTGGGAGACACAGGATGTGGAGGACACCCCCATTCTGGTGGCACTTGGGGGGTATCAAATAGATGTGAGATTTGGGGGAGATATTTGCTGCAGACACAGGAGCCAGGTGGAGCCAATCTGGGAAGGCTCCCAGGGAGAGGAGGCCACAGAGTGAGCTGGCATCTATGGAGGGAACTGAAGCTTTGTGGCTGGCCGTGGAGCCTGCTGGGACTCTGGGATCTGGTGACCCATTCTTTGCTGACTCACTCATGTTTTTGGCCCTGCATGGCAGAAACAAGAGGGCATGACAGAACTGTGCAGGGGAGGAGGCACAGGGACACCCAGCATGGGGAGGGGGCTTTGGCCTCCGGAGGCCCCTGCTGGGCTGTGTTGCTCTTGACTATGGTAAACACAGAAGTGAAGAGAAGGCCTCCTTGATTCTGCTGGATGGAAAGTTCTTCCAGGCTCAGCCCCTCTGCTGGGTGACCTTGGGCAAATCCCTTCACCTCTCTGAGCCTGTTCTCTTATCTCAAGGTAGGGCCAAAAGGGTCATGGAAATTCATTGGGGTCATGGAAAGCACCGCTGTTTATTTTTATTTTTTATTTTTGAGAGAAAATTTAACTCTGTTGCCAAGGCTGGAGTGCAGTGGCATGATCTTGGCTCACTGTAATCTCTGCCTCCTGGGTTCAAGCGATTCTCATGCCTCAGCTTCCTGAGTAGCTGGGATCACAGGCGTGTGCTACCACGCCAGGCTAATTTTTGTATTATTAGTAAAGGTGGGGTTTCACCATTTGGCCAGGCTGGTCTCGAACTCCTGACCTCAGGTGATCCGCTCACCTCTGCCTTTCTGACTTGTTTTCGGCACTCTTTCATCCTCTCCTCTTATGCTCACATGCCCTTTTCCCTCTGAGTTTGCCAGCACTTGAGGCTCTGATGGAGGGAAAACCATACAGGGAGCCCCATTTCACAGGCAGGACACTGAGGCCCTCTGAGACAGCCACTTGAAGACTCAGGGTCAGATGAAAGCAAGCCATTGGAGGTGTCCTGGCTCCTGATCAGCAGAATCTCTGATCTCTGGGGGACTCTGTCTTGTTTCAGAGAGTGAGAGTCAGGGATTCGATGCCTCTGTTTTCTCAGAATTGGGATCCCTCCTTCTTTCTGGTGAAATCTCCAGATTTTGCCACTGGGGATCCTGGGATTGTCAGGATAAATTCTCCCTACTCCATAATCCTTTGTCTTTTTTTTTTTTCTTTTAATCCTTTGTCTTTTTTCATTAAATATATATATTTTTTTGAGACAGTGTCTTACTCTGCCGTTCAGGCTGGTGTGCAGTGGTGTGATCATAGCTCAATGCAGCCTCGAACTCCTGGACTCAAGAAATCCTCCCACTTCGGCCTCCCAAGTAGCTGGGACTATGGATACACACCCCCATGCCTGGCTAATTTTTTATTTTATTTTTGTAGAAATGGGGTCTTGTCATGTTGCCCAGGCTGGTCTCGAACTCCTGGGCTCAGGAGATCTGCTCACCTTAGCACCCTCAACTGCTGGGATTACAGATTTGAGCCACTGGGCTCAGCCCCTTCTTTCAGTTGTGCTGTATCTGACTTTGGGCCAACCACACAGCCTGGAAACATTTAGGATTTGGTGCTTGGAGATCAGAGATGTCACTGGGAGCAGAGCCTGCCTTAGTCTAGTTCTGGCCTTGGTCCTGGGGAAGCTGTATCCTCCAACCTTACTTTGTCTTCCTTCCTTGATCTGATCCCACTGACCAGCATCTATGAGGCTGCTTGAAGTAAATCACCATCCCACTGAGAGAGGAAGTGAATCAAAATAAGAGGGAATTACAAATTAGTAAACCAGGAAGCATCCCCAATCCACCAACCAACAGGCAAAAACAGCCCAGTAAAATGGATAAATAAGGTCTGGCTGTTTCTTTGAATAATGACAAAAGATGAATCTCTACCATCAAGAATGAGAAAGGAGGCCAAGCACGATGGCTCACGCCTGTAATCTAGCATTTTGGGAGGCCAAGGCAGGAGGATGGCTTGAGGCCAGGATTTAGAGACTAGCTTGGGCAACATGATGAAACCCCATCTATGCAAAAAATTAAAAAATTAGCCGGGTGTGGTGTCACATGCCTGTGGTCCCAGCTACTTGTTTGAGCCTAGGAAGTCGAGGCTGCCATGAGCCGTGATTGCACCACTGCACTCCAGCCTGGGCAACAGAGTGAGACCCTATCTCAAGGAAAATAAAAAGGCTGAGATAGAAGTGATAGCCACAGATACGGGGGCATCCCACATAATGGACAGCGTCCACAGCCATACTGCTCTGTGGAAGTGGGGTGCCGATACTTGTGAAGTATTTGTGGTCCTCTGCTCATCTCATATCAGTGGTCTGACTTTCAAATGTCCCCTCTTTCAAGGGGCACCTTGATTAGACTCTTGAGTCATCTTAGAGACGTTAGCTGCCCCTGGCGTGAAGTCAGCGTGGCCCACGGACTTTCCAGGAAAAAAAAAAAAAAAGATTGAGAAAACAGGCCTCCAGCTGCCAACTTTTTTTTTTTTTTTTTTTGAGACGGAGTTTCACTCATGTTACCCAGGCTGGAGTGCAATGGCGCGATCTTGGCTCACCGCAACCTCCGCCTCCTGGGTTCAGGCAATTCTCCTGCCTCAGCCTCCTGAGTAGCTGGGACTACAGGCACGCACCACCATGCCCAGCTAATTTTTTGTATTTTTAGTAGAGACGGGGTTTCACCATGTTGACCAGGATGGTCTCGATCTCTTGACCTCGTGATCCACCCGCCTCGGCCTCCCAAAGTGCTGGGATTACAGGCTTGAGCCACCGCACCCGGCCTCAGCTGCCAACTTTTAATTTTTCTCAAGCGAGTGCATTAAAAGCAAAGCAGAGCAGCATTTGTCAACCCCTGTCAGTATTTATCTCATAAAAGATTTTAGAGCAATTTTAGAGCAAGCAAGCAGAAAGGACATACTCTCTGAATAAAGAGTAGTCGTCTTTTCATTTATTTATTTTTTTGAGATGGAATCCGCTCTGTCACCCAGGCTGGAGTGCAGTGGCATGATCTTGGCTCACTGCAACCTCCGCCTCCCGGGTTCAAGTGATCTTCCTGCCTCAGCCTCCCTAGTGGCTGGGATTACAGGTGTGTGCCACCATACCTGCCTATTTTTTTTATTTTTATTTTTTTATTTTTAGTAGAGATGGAGTTTCAACATGTTGGCCAGGCTGGTCTTGAACTCCCAGCTTCAGCTGATCTGCTCACCTCAGCCTCCCAAAGTGCTGGGATTACAGGAGTGAGCTACTGTGCCTGGCCAAAGAGTAGTCTTTAATAAGCGCATCTAATGATAGATACACTCTACAGGGCTTTTCTGGCCAGGCGCAGTAGCTTGTGCCCGTAATGCCGGCACTTTGGGAGGCCAAGGCAGGAGGATTGCTTGAGCCCAGGAGTTTGAGACCAGCCTGGGTAACATGGTGAGATCCTGTCTCTGCAAAAAATATTAAACAATTAGCTGGGCATGGTGGTGTGTGCCTATAGGTCCAGCTACTCGGAGGCTGAGGCGGGAGGATTGCTTCAGCCCAGGTGAGGCTACAGTGAGCTGTGATCACACCACTGCACTCCAGCCTGGGTGACAGAGCGAGACCCTATCTCAAAAAAACCCCACAAATTTCTTTTTTTTTTTTTTTTTTGAGACGGAGTTTCGCCCTTGTAACCCAGGCTGGAGTGCAATGGCGCGATCTTGGCTCACCGCAACCTCCGCCTCCCAGGTTCAGGCAATTCTCCTGCCCCAGCCTCCTGAGTAGCTGGGATTACAGGCACGCGCCACCATGCCCAGCTAATTTTTTGTATTTTTAGTAGAGACGGGGTTTCACCATGTTGACCAGGATGGTCTCGATCTCTTGACCTTGTGATCCACCTGCCTCGGCCTCCCACAGTGCTGGGATTACAGGCTTGAGCCACCGCGCCCGGCCAACCCCTCAAATTTCTAGCGGTTTAGAAAGAGAGGATGGGATATAAAAACCTCCCCATATAGTTTTTCCTAGATATAAACACTTTTAGCTCTTTCTTCCAGAATTTTCTATGCATAAAGAGGCCTAAACCTTCTTGCATGCATATATATGTAGAGGCACACGTGTGTGTGATGCATTTACATGTGGGCTTAGCCTGTGCCTACCATCTGGACTTCTCTTCCTTTTTTTGAACTTCGTCTCTGACCTCTTTGCTCATCGGCACGTGCAGACCGCCATGGCATGTGTGGTTAGATTACTGTATCAGGCCCCTAATGATGGGCGTATCGGGAGGGCCCAGCTTTTCTGACTCTGGAGAAAAGTGCTGCTGTGAAGAAGGGCGCTTATGCCCATCTCTGCAGGTCTGTATGAGCACCTGGCCAGGGAATGCGTTCCTAACCGCCGCCCATCTCCAGGGCCTCAGTGCCAACACCTTAGCTGAGCCCACCCTTGCTGGAGGGGAAGCTCTCACCAAGGGTGCCCTGGAGGAGGCCACTGGCCGCTCGCTCAGTTACTACTGGGGCTCGAGGCTGCACAGCTTTTCGGTTTTACACAGTTTGCCCAAGGTCTCCTTTGAGCCACTGCCTGCTTTTCTCATGAGGGGATCTGCATATTGGGCCCTGTTATCACCTTTCTCCCATCACCACACTCATCAGGTCTCCTCAAACTCCCACCTCAGATTATTTTTTATTTATTTATTTATTTATTTTTTGAGACGGGGTTTCACTCTTGTTACCCAGGCTGGAGTGCAATGGCGCGTTCTCGGCTCACCGCAACCTCCGCCTCCTGGGTTCAGGCAATTCTCCTGCCTCAACCTCCTGAGTAGCTGGGATTACAGGCACGCGCCACCATGCCCAGCTAATGTTTTGTATTTTTAGTAGAGACGGGGTTTCACCATGTTGACCAGGATGGTCTCGATCTCTTGACCTCGTGATCCACCCGCCTCGGCCTCCCAAAGTGCTGGGATTACAGGCTTGAGCCACCGCGCCCGGCCCACCTCAGATTATTTTTTAATGAGAAAGCCTCTTGCTCTGTTGCCTGGGCCGGAGAACAGTGGCGTGCTGGCAGCTCACGGCGGCCTCGACCTCCTGGGCTCAAGCGATCCTCCCACCTTAGCCCCAGCCCCCTGTGACTATAGGCAAGCACCACCACAGCTGGCTAATTTATTCTGTATTTTTTTGTAGCAAGGGGGATCTCGCTTTGTTGCCCAGGCTGGTCTCTCACTCCTGGCCTCAAGCGATCCCCCCACCTCTGCCTCCCAAAGTGCTGGGATTACAGGCATGAGCCACTATGCCATCCCCTCTCAGATTCTTGATGAGACAAATACTTAGTGAGCGCATAATGTGCATTCCCTCCTGGCACATGCCACAGTAGTCCTCTGAAGAGAGAGTCACTCTGCCCATTTTACAGATGAGGAAACTGAGGCCCCAAGAGTTAAAGCAGTTTGCCCAAAGGGTACACAACCAATAAGGGATCTGCCCAAGGATTCAAACCAAGTCGGAGGGACCCACAAGCCCAAACTCCTGGTCTTCTATTCTCCTTGAAATTTAAAATCTTCATTCCTTTCCCTTGTGTTTTTCTGTCCTCATCTGTGATGAGATGTGAGTCATTAGCCTTAAGTTCATGGCTCGCATCTGCATTTGATAAGAACTATACCTCCTTGACCCCAACACTCCCCACAAACCTGAGTTCGAGGCGCAGAACATGCACTCAAGAATGTTAGTCTCAGCTCTGCTGCTCACCTGCTGTGTGACCTTGGGCAAGTCACTTCATCTCACTGTATTATGTGGGAGCCTCAGCTTCCACATCTGTAAAATGGGGAGAATAAAACCCATGTCATACGGTTGTTGGAAGATTTTTTTTTTTTTTTTTTGAGACAGAGTCTCACTCTGTCACCCTGGCTGGAGTGTAGTGGCACAATTACGTTGAGCTAAACGTAACCTCCCGGGTTCGAGTGATTCGTGTCTCAGCCGCCAGAGTAGCTGGGACTACAGGCACGTGCCACCACACCCAGCTAATTTTTGTATTTTCAGTAGAGATGGGGTTTCACCATGTTGGCCAGGCTGGCCTCGAACTCCTGACCTCAAGCGATCTGCCTGCCTCGGCTTCCCAAAGTGCTGGGATTACAGGCGTGAGCCACCGAGCCCGGCCTGTTTTTGGAAGAATTTAGAGATACATAAACATCTGAGTGCTCTGGGGCTATTGTAATTCCCCGTATCCGGGCCCCACTAAAGATCCCCACATCTCCACCCTGTCGTCTCCAGAGTTCTTTGCTTTGGAACATTCAGAACTCAGGGTTCCTCCTTTTACTTTCCCGCTTCTCTTCACCTGGCAAACTCTTATGTAAACTTCAAAACCCAGAACAGCTGTCACCTATTTTGTGATGCCGTCACAGATTGTACTCAGAAAATTGTAGCAGCAGCAGTATACCTCCTCAGGACACCTCCTTGACACTTCATTCCTTTTTCTGTCATAATAGTTACCCTGTTATGTCCTTATCTGTTTTCATGTCATTCCCTTCTGTTGCCACTAGCTTTTTGAAGGCCAGAGATGAACATCATTCATCCTTAGACACCTCAATGTCTGGCACCCAGTAGGCACTCAAAAAGGCTTGCTTACTGAAGGTATCAGGTGAGCGGATTTTTGAGTCTTTCCCTGTCCAAGGCTGAGCTATTCCTGTCCTGGAAGTGTTCAATGGCTTTTAGCTAACTTCCCACGAGACAGCCCTGGCCGAGCCTGCCTCTTCCTCATCTTGTAGCTTCTTCAAGGTCTCTTTAGTGTCTTCCTGTTGCCCTCATTTTCTTACTAGAAATTGCCTTTAAAAATGCTCCCCTCTGCCCCCAGCTAGTTATAGAAATGACATGACTGAATATTTTTGTGTCCTTGGAGCAAAAATGATATACAGGACCATAAAGGAAAATATTGATCTGGCCACATAAAAATGAAAACGTCTATATGGCAAGAACAAATGCAAAAACCAAATAAAATACAAACATGTTTTCTATTATTTAGAGACAGGGTCGTCTCTGTCATCCAGGCTGGAGTGCAATGGTATGATCGTAACTCACTGCGGCCTCAAATTCTTGGGCTCAAGTGATCTTCCTGTCTCAACCTCCTGCATAGCTGGGACTACAGGCACACCCCACTGCACCTGTAATTTTTATTTTTATTTTCATATAGATAGGGTCTTGCTATGTTTCCCAGACTGGTCTTGAATTCCTGGCCTCAAGTGATGCTCCTGCCTTGGCCTCCTAACATGCTGGGATTACAGACATCAGCCCCTGCACCTGGCCCCTCCCCTCCCCTCCCTTCCCCTCCCTCCCCTCCCCTCCCTTCTCCTCCCTTCCCCTCCCTCCCCTCCCTCCCCTCTTCTCCCTTCCCCTCCTTTCCCCTCCTTCCCCTCTCCTCCCCTCCCCTCTCTTTCCCGCCCTCCCCTCCCCTCCCTTTTTTCCCCTCCTGTCCCCTCCCCTTCTTTTATTCTTTTTTGAGTCAGGAGTCTGGCTCTATCACCCAGGCTGGAGTGCAGTGGTGCCATCTTGACTCACTGCAAACTCCACCTCCCAGGTTCAAGTGATTCTGCCTCAGACTCCTGAGTAGCTGGGACTACAGGAGTGTGTCGCCACGCCCAGCTAATTATTCTATTTTTAGGAGAGACAGGGTTTCACCGTGTTGGCCAGGCTGGTCTAGAATTCCTCAAATTCTCAGCCTCCCAAAGTTCTGGGATTACAGGGAAGAACACTGTGCTCAGCCTCGTATTTTCAATGTTAGTGACAAGCAGAGGGCTAATGTATACAGGGAATTGCACCAACCAATAAGAAAAGATTTCAAAAACCCATTAGAGAAAAATGGGTAAAGGACATGAAACAGGGAAGTAGAAATGACCAATAAAAATAAGAAAATATATGTAACTTAACTAATTTAAACATCGTAAACACCTTGGAACTTTTGCAACTAACAGCTTGTTTGCTAGTCGTGATTTTAATGAGGGGGTGGGCAAATGGAAGTTTGCTCATTCTAGAAACTCAGTCTATGACCTTCTGCGGTTCTAGGACTGGTAGTGCTAGCATTACCTGGAGGCTACATAGAAGTGCAGAGGCCTGGCACAGTGGCTCACACGGGTAATCCCATCGCTTTGGGAGGCTAAGGCGGGTGGATCACCCGAGGTCAGGAGTTCGAGACTGGCCTGGCCAACATGGTGAAACCCCGTCTCTACTAAATATACAAAAACCAGCTGGGTGTGCTGGTGCATGCCTGTAGTTCTAGCTACTCAGAAGGCTTAGGTGGAAGGATAAGTTGAGTCTGGGAGGCTGGAGGCTGTGGTGAGCCAAGATCATGCCACTGGACTCCAGCCTGGGTGACAGAGCAAAATGCTGTCTCAAAAAAAAACCCCGGTGCAGTGGCCATGCCTGTAATCCCAGCACTTTGGGAGGCTGAGGTGGGCAGATCTCCTGAGGCCAGGAGTTCAAGACCAGCCTGGCCAACATAGTGAAGCCCTGTCTCTCACTAAAAATACACAAATAAATTAGCTGGGTGTGGTGGTTCACACCTGTAATCCCAGCTACTTGGGAGGCTGAGGTAGGAGAATCGCTTGAACCTGGGAGGCGGAGGTTGCAGTGAGCCAGGATCATGCCAGTGCACTCCAGCCTGGGGAACAGCCAGACTCTGTCTCAGGAAGAAAAAACAAAACAAAATGAAAAAAACTATGGAGTCTCAGACCCCATCACAGACCTGATCAGAACCTGCCTTCTACCCAGGCCTGCAGATGACCTGCATATATATCAGAGGTGGAGGTGTGCTCCTTCAGAGGCGTGGGAGCCAGCCTTCCTGGAAGTGAATCTTGCCCCTCACAATTCTATGACCTTTCAGGTGTATCTGCTAGTATTGGGCAGCAGTGCTGTGTAACAAACCAGCCCCAACCCAGCGGCTTAAACAAACAGCATTGATCCTCATGGGGCAGCTCTACTTCATGCTGCAGCTCTGCAGACTTGGTGTGCCTGTGTGACTCTCATATCTCTAGGACAAGTAGGCTGGCGGGGGCATGTTCTTCCCATGGTGATGGCAGAGGCACGAAAGGGCAAGTGAGGCTTCCTGAAGGCTAATCTTATAACTAGCATGCTGTCAATTCCACCGACATCCCATTGGCCAAAGCAGGTCACATGACACAACCAAACACAAATGAAGGAGCAGACAAGGACATTTGGCTATTGGTGGAGGAATGCAGTCACATGGCAGAGGGCATGGACATGGGAATGAGGGTGGCATGTGACATAAGTTTGTGTTTTAATTTCCTCCTCTTCTGCAAGAGGACAAGATGGGGATGATAACCCTGCCCACCTTGGAGGATTATAAGATTATCACAGGGACTCAATTAGTTAATGGACATGAAAGTGGCTAGAACATGGCTTGGCACAGAGCCAGCATCTCATCCTCAATGGATGTTAGCTGGTGTTACTGTGGGTGAGGGAATGTAGACGGGTCCAGCATTTTTGGGGAAGGCTGTTTGTCAATATCTACAAAAATTAAAAATACACTTGGCCTTTGAGCCAGTACTTCCTATTGGAGGGATTTAATCCTGCGAGCTTGCAAAAACGGACAGACGGAGATTCACGTGAGCATCTGCTGACCGCTGTGTCGTTTTCATGGTTCAAGCCTGGAGATGCCGTGCGACTAGCTGGGGGCCTCTGCCACTGACTGAGTGTCCCCTCCTTCCCCTCCAGGTGGGCCTTTCTGGAGGTGGACACGAGTGGCCGATACAATGACAGCTTGCAGGCCTACGCAGCCGGCGTGGTGGAGGCCGCTGTGTCAGAGGAGGTAAGGGCTGAAGCGTGGACATGGGGCTCCCACCCTGCCCCCACCCCTAGCAGTGTGTTCTCCAGGGGCTTTTGAGATATATGCAGAATAGGCCCCCTCATTCCTGCCGCTGCCTTCCACCTAGCTGGGGAGAAAAAGTGGACATGCATTCTTTAGAAAATTACACTAGGGGCTGGCCACTGCGCCTGGCTCTCACCTGCTTCTGATATTGCTCACTTCTTGAATGGATGATGTTAATTTTTATAAAGCTCAATGACGAGTAAAGCAAAATAATATGTTGTTGAGGGACTCATCACATGCAGTAAAAGCAGCTGAACAAAAGGCAGCGGGCACAACTCGAGTGCCCAGCTCCTGATGAATGGATGCATAAAACGTGATCTCTCATACAGCGTAAGTTTATTGGGCCATAAAAGGGAATGAAGGACTGACATACCAGAACATGAAAGAACCTTGAAAACATGCTAAGGAAAAAAGCTAGTCACAAAAGGGCACATACTGTACGATTCTATTTATATAAAATGTCCAGAGGCTGGGTGGGCACTCCAGCTTGGGCAACAGAGCAAGACTCTGTCTCAAAAAAAAAAGTCCAAAATTAGCAAATCACAGAGACAGAAAGCTGACTAGCGGGTACCAGGACTTGGGGGGAATGAGGAGTGACAGCTGATGGATAGGGGGTTTCTTTCTGGGATGATGAAAATGTTCTGGAGTTAGAGAGTGGTGATGGTTGCACAACCTTATGAATACATTAAAAACCATGCATTATACTTTTTTTTTTTTTTTTTGAGACAGAGTCTTGCTCTGTTGCCCAGGCTGGAGTGTGGTGGTACAATCTCGGTTCACTGCAACCCCTGCCTTCCAGGTTCAAGAAATTCTCCTGCCTTAGCCTCCCAGGTAGCTGGGATTAAGGCATGCGCCACCATGCCCAGCTAATTTTTATATTTTTAGTAGAGATGGGTTTTTCCCATGTTGACCAGGCTGGTCTCGAACTCCTGACCTCAAGTGATCGCCCACCTAGGCCTCCCAAAGTGCTAGGATTACAGGTGGGAGCCACCACGCCTAGCTGATTTATACATTTTTAAATGGTGAATTTTATGGTATGCAGACTATATCTCAATATAAATGAATGAATGAAAAGGAATAATAGCTACCACATTTAGGGTGGTGGGTACCTCTAGGGGTGGAGGAGGCAGGGGCTTAGGGGGTGCTCAATGGTACCAGTAACATTCTAGGTTTTAGTTTGGGTGTTCATTTGATTATCATGCATCATAACTTAGAATATGTTGTGTATTATTTCTGTGTATCGATAGTACCTAGTGTAAATTTTTTTTTTTTGAGACAGTCTTGCTCTGTCACCTAAGCTGGAGTACAGTGGCGCGATCTCGGCTCACTGCAACCTCTACCTTCCTGGGTTCAAACGATTCTCATGGCTGAGCCTCCAGAGGAGCTGGAATTTACAGGCGCACACCACTACGCCTGGCTAGTTTTTGCATTTCTCATAGAGATGGGGTTTTGCCGTGTTGGCCAGGCTGATCTCAAACTCCTGACCTCAAGTGATTTGCCCGCCTCGTCCCAAAGTGCTGGGATTTCAGGTGTGAGCCACCTGGCCTAGGCTAGGCAGACATGCTAACAGGCATCGTCATGTGTACTTCGCAGTAAACGCCTGCCATCTTCCAGGGACTCCATCAATAACTGACTTTTCCATTGATGGCCTAACCAGCGGCCCAAAGCAGAGCACCTGTCCATAATCCCAGGACATTGGGAGGTCCAGCAGGAAGGATTGCTTGAGCCCAGGAGTTGGAGGCTGCAGTGAGCTAGGATTTTACCACTGTACTCCAGCCTGATAACAGAGTGAAACCTTTCTCAACACACACACACACACACACACACACACACACACACACACACACACGAAGTAGGTGAGGCTGTGGAGTGACAGCCGTCTCCCATGATATAGATGACTGTGTGCATTGGGTCACCCAAACTGGAAAATAATTTGACATCAACTTGTGGAGTTGAACCTGCATGTGCCCTAGGACCCAGCAGCCCTCCTGCTTGGGTGTATACCCTAGAGGGGATGCATACCCAGGGGTGTGCATGAGGTGCTCAAAGCAGCCCCAAAATGTCTTTAAAATGCCCCGAGCAGGTGAATAGCTAACTAGGTGGAGGTGTGCAGGGCAGCGTTACCAAAGCAGTGGAAATGGGTGAATCTGAGACGCCCGGAGGTGAAGGGGAAAGAGCGCACCTTCCCGTGTTGCCCAGGCTAGCCCCAAAACCCCGGGCTCGGGCGATCCTTCCACCTCCACTTCTCAGGTACCTGAGAATATAAGCACACACCACCATGCCCGGCTTAAGCCCCATCTTAATGTGGATTCCAGTCATGGCTCTTTGATTCACCACCTGGGTGGCCTTGGGAAAGCTACTTAACCTGTGCCCTGATTTCCTCAGCTGTAAGTGGGAGCAGTGATAATAGCCCCTTCCTTACAGAGTTGTGGGGGTTGAACGTGCCAGTTCATAGAAAGGGTGGTCATTACCACCAGCTATGGGTAGTGAGCCCCCTCCGTAGAGCGGCCGCGGCCACTCCCCTCCTCCTGGGGTGCCAGCTGGGTGGCTTGTGTTACTCTGGGCCAGGCAGCTGTTCTTGGCTGGGTTCACTGATGCTCCTGAGTCTGCCGGCTGGCCTGGATGGCCTTGTTCACATGTCTGGGGGCTGGCTCTCTGTCAGCTGGGGTGATGGGGACGACCAGGCTACATGGTCTTTTGTCCCCCAGCAGGCGAGCCCAGACTCATCCAGGTGGCATTTGGGTGGGAAGTGCAGAGGGCCACATGAGGTCTGGGTGAAACTGGCGTGGCATTCTCTTGCCTGGTGGAGTCAGCAGGGGTATTGCTGTTTTGTTCCCTGCTGTGTCCTCAGTGCGTAGGCTGGAACATAATAGGTACTCAAAAAAACATTCATTGATTGACTAGCTGAACACATAGATTGGGGTCCCAGTAGCAGAGGTGGTGCCACCAGGTACAGGCTTTGCAGGCTAAAGGCTCTCAGGGCAACTTCCAGGGGCCTGGGGTCCCTACCGGGGCAGAGCTGGGCAGGAAGAGGAACCTCCAGGGAGAGGATGGCATGAACAAGGGCTCAGGTGGCCACGCCAGCAGCCTCTGCTTTGGGGCAGCCTGGATGGGGCTCTCAGGGAAGAGAGCACCCCAGCTGCCCGCCCCCACCTCACCCACCCGCTGCCCCGCAGCTCATCTACATGCACTGGATGAACACCGTGGTGAATTACTGCGGCCCCTTCGAGTATGAAGTCGGTTACTGCGAGAGGCTCAAGAGCTTCCTGGAGGCCAACCTGGAGTGGATGCAGGAGGAGATGCAGTCAAACCCAGACTCAGCTTACTGGCACCAGGTGAGCCCAGCTGCCATGCTCGGTGGGAGGGGGCTTCCAGCTGGCCAGCCGTCCTGTCCCCTGCTGTCCTGGCCAGCCTCATGGCATGTCCAGTGGCCCAGCCACCGCATGTCCATCATCTTCTCCACCCTCCTAGCTGACCTGCCACATGTCCATCTGTCCAGTCTCCATCTGTCCACTTGCTGGAATTCCAGCCATCCACCCTAGCCTACTTACTGTCAAAGAATGACTGAAAACAGAGTCAGCTGTTAGCATGGTGTTTTACTTGCATACAAGGGAGGTTGCTTGGTAGGTTGGCTATGTTGGATGCAAGTAAATACAGTATGAGAAAGAGAGGAAGGGGAAAGCTGGAAAATCCCAGAGAGTCCGGGCACAGTGAATTTCGTTTTCCTTTCCTTGAGGGAGCTGCTGATCAGCTGGCAGCTAACGGAGAGGCCAGGCAGGTGCTCTGCCTTGGGGCCACTGGCTAGGCCATCACTGGAAAAGTCAGTTATTTAATGTCAGGTGCTTACAGTGAAGTACACATGACGCTCTGTCAAGTGGCTGCCAATGCCTGTTAGCATGTCTGCCTAGCCTAGGCCAAGTTTGCACCATTTTCCTCTGTAGAACTTCTCAGTGTTCACCCACCCCCCTACTCACACCGTTATTAAGACAGCCTTTTCCACCACCCACCCATCTACTTGTCCGTTCCACACATCTACCACCCACCCATCCACCCATCAGGCATCTATCTATCCATCCATCCATTTGCCCACCCATCCATCCATTCATCCATCCACCCATCACTCACCCATCTACCTCCATCTGTTTATTCACTCTTCCATCCAACCATTTACCTGTCTATTGTCCCACCCATCCATCCATCCATCCATCTATCCATCCATCATCCATCCACCCACCCCCCCACCACTCAGCCATCTACCTCCATCTATTCATTTGCTCTTCCATCCAACAATTTACCTGTCTATTCTCCCATCCATCCATCCATCCATCCATCTGTCCATCATCCATTCATCCATCCACCCACCCACCACTCACCCATCTACCTCCATCTATTCATTCACTCTTCCACCCATCCATTTACCCATCTATTCTCCCACCCACCCATCCATCCATCATCCATCCATCCACCCACGCATGCTTATATATACAAATCCACCTACCCACTCACCCATGCATCCATCCACCTTCCACCTGTCAAGCCACCCATCCACCCATACATACGTACATCCACCCATCCATTCATCCAACAGCCCACCCATCCATCTTGCAGATGCTTACTAAGTGCCTGGTGTCCCTCGCCAAGGCTCCATGAGGGACGCACTGATGATACTTTATGGTTACAGGATGTTGAGGCAAAACGATGACAATGGGGAGAAGTCAGATGCATGTGACAGGTACCCGAGGAAGCAATATAGTCAGTACTGAACTCAGAACAGGAGCAGTTGGCAAGAGGCCAGGCCAGGCTGGGAGGCATCCTAGAAGAGATGGCTTCTGAACTAGGCTCTTAAGTAGGGCAGATTAACACATCCACCACGCATCCATAGGGCAGAGACATAGAGTTAATTCATGGAAAGCAGGAGAATACTCAGCATGGAGGGGTGGATGGTAGTTTGGGGGGGTCAAAGCTGGCTGGAGTCTGGAGGGTACCCCCAGGCCTCCTGCTCTGTCTGAACCCCCAGGCCAGAGCCCCTCCCATTGAAGAAGAAGGCGTGAGCCTGAAGGAGAGGCCTCACCCTCCCTCTGCCCCTGCCCCCTCCCCTAGGTGCGGCTGACCCTCCTGCAGCTGAAAGGCCTGGAGGACAGCTACGAAGGCCGTGTGAGCTTCCCAGCTGGGAAGTTCACCATCAAACCCTTGGGGTTCCTGTAAGTGCCACCCCCAGAGTGGACAGGGTGGGAAGAAGGGCCACACGCTCATAGTTGGACAGACCTGGATTCCAGCGTCAACCCTGCCACTGCCTGGCTCTGTGGCCTCAGAACAGTCAGCTGATCTCCCAGAGCCTCAGCTTTCTCCTCTGCAAAATGGGAACATAACAGCACCCACAGTGGCATGGTAACCCCCTGGTGCCCTGGCCCTCCTCAGCCTGCTGCAGCTCTCTGGGGATCTGGAAGACCTGGAGCTGGCCCTGAACAAGACCAAGATCAAATCTGCCCTGGGCTCCGGCTCCTGCTCTGCCCTCATCAAGCTGCTGCCCGGCCGGCGTGACCTCCTTGTTGCCCACGACACCTGGAACAACTACCAGCACATGCTGCGTGTCATCAAGAAGTACTGGCTCCAGTTCCGGGAAGGCCCCCAGGGTAAGTGACTGTGGGTGTGTCTGGGGGATGAGCAAGTGGGTGGGCACCCACATGGGGGTGGTCCTAGGAGGTGTGGGCCTTGGAAACCCTTCCAACACATGGAGTCACTGTAGGCACATTTCAAGAGTTCATCCTGTTTTTGTTTTTTTCTTGAGTCAGGATCTTGCTCTGCTGCCCAGGCTGGAGTACAGTGGCATAGTCGTGGCTCACTGCAGCCCTGACTTCCCAGGCTCAGGTTATCCTCCCGCCTCAGCCTTCCAAGAATCTGGAACTATAAATATGTACCAGCACACTCAGTTTGTTTCTTTATTTTTTTATTTTTTTAAGAGACAGAGTCTCATAATGTTGCCCAGGCTTGTCCCAAACTCCCAGGCTCAAGTGATCCTTCCGACTTGGCCTCCCAGAGTGCTGCCATTACTTACGTGAGCCACTGCGCCAAGCCAGTGCATCTTTTTATACATGTTTATTGCCTTTTAAATTTTACCTATTGCTGCTTAATCAGCCACCCCAAAATCTAAAATAACAGAAGCTTAAGCAACCACTATTTATTTTTTGTTCCTGCCTCTGTGGGTCAGCTGGGTGGTTTTGGTTTTCTGGGCTGGGCCAGGCTGATCCTGGCTAGGCTCACTGATTCATCTGCAGTCCACTGGCAGGTCAGCTCGGGGGGGCTGGCTGGCCTGGGTTGGCCTCATTCTCCTGTCTGGGATTGACTGTCAGCCAGGGTGATGGGGACAGCTGGGCCATCATCAGCAGGTGAGCACAGGCCTGTTCATGTGGCATTGGGGTGGGATGTGGTGAAGACCTCTTGAGGCCTTGGTGAAACTGACGCAGCATTCTTTTATTTTTTTAAATTTTGAGACAGTGTCTTGCTCTGGTGCCCAGGCTGAAGTGTAGTGGTGCAATCTCAGCTCACTGCAACCTCTGCCTCCTGGGTTCAAACAATTCTCCTGCCTCAGCCTCTTGAGTAGCTGAGATTATAGGCATGTATCACCATGCCTAGCTAATTTTTATGTTTTTAGTAGAGACAGGGTTTACCCATATTGGCCAGAGTGGTCTTGAACTCCTGACCTCAAGTGATCTGCTCACTTTGGCCTCCCAAAGTACTTGGATTACAGGTGTGAGCCACCACACCTGGCTTGACACAGTGTTTATTTTGTTTTATTTTTTTAGACAGAGTCTCACTCTGTCGCCTAGGCTGGAGTGCAGTGCTCAGCTTACTGCAACCTCTACCTCCCAGGTTCAAGCAATTCTCCTGCCTCAGCCTCCTGAATAGCTGGGATTACAGGGGTGTGCCACTGTGTCTGGCTAATTTTAGTAGAGATGGGGTTTGCCATGTTGGCCAGGCTGGTCTTGAACTCCTGACCTCAGGTGATCTGCCTGTCTCGGCCTCCCAAAGTACTGGGATTAAAGGAATGAGCCATTGCACCTGGCTGACATAGCATTCTTTACCCAAATAAGTCTGGTGGCCAGCTGAGACTCAAGAGGTGGGAGAACAGGCTTCACCATTTGCTGTGAGAAACTGCAGGGTCATTGCACATGGCTTGGATGCAGGCATGGGAAAAATTAGAGCTATTTTTGCTAACAACCAACTGCAGGGCATGCGTGAATATACTCTTCCTGTCAAATATGAAAACTGACTGTGCATGGTGGCCCATGCCTGTAATCCCCACGCTTTGGGAGTTCGAAGCAGGAGGATTGCTTGTGCCCAGAAGGTCGAGGCTTCAGTGAGCGGTGATCACGCCACTGCACCCCAGCCTGGGTGACAATGCAAGACCTTGTCTCTAATAAAGAAAAAAAAAAGGCCGGGTATGTTGGCTCATGCCTGTAATCCCAGCACTTTGGAAGGCCGAGGTGGGCAGATCACGAGGTCAGGAGATCGAAACCATCCTGGCTAACATGGTGAAACCCTGTCTCTACTAAAAATACTAAAAGTTAGCCAGATGTGGTGGTGGGCGCCTGTAGTCTCAGCTACTCGGGAGGCTGAGGCAGGAGAATTGCTTGAACCTAGGAGGCGGAGGTTGCAGTGAGCTGAGATCGTGCCACTGCACTCCAGCCTGGGCGACAGAGTGAGACTCCATCTCAAAAAAAAAAAGAAAACAAAACAAAAGTTTACAGTCAAGGCCAAAGTCCTCCGTAGTGCCACGTCCTTCATCGCAGGCCCCAGCATCAACCCCAGGGATTGCAGTACCAACTGCCGGATATTTGCAGTACCTCCTTCCTGGCCAAATGTAAAAACTTGATGGGACCAGGAGCTGGTGAGGAGGTGCGGAAGTGTCCAGCCTTATTTGTTGCTAATGGGAGTATGTGTTGGCACAGCTACTTTTAAGAGGAATCCAGCTGGCATCTAATAAAATTCAAAATCCGTCACTCCAGTGATCCAGCAATTTTCTGACTCCAGTCTGTCCCTAGAGAGACATTGCAGCTTCTGCACGGGGAGTGTGTATAAGCAAGTCTGCTGCCACAGCGGTTTGCTAACAACCTAACGTCCACTCACTGAAATTCAAGTCCACTCTAAATTGACATTTCCGCAGGGCATCATATACACCGAAAGTGTATAGCTTGCATTTCTTGCATGTGGAGCACACCTATGTACAGCAGCCAGCTGGAGAAACAGAACATTCCCAGCCCCTAGAGGCTTCCCTCATATCCCTGTCCAGGCACACCCCACCCCAGCATCACCTCTATTCTGCTTTCTCTCTTTCTTTTTTTTTCATTTTGCAAGATAGAGTCTTGCTCTGTCACACAGACTACAGTGCAGTGGTGCGATCTCAGCTCACTGAAACCTCCACCTCTGGGTTCAAGTGATTCTTCTGCCTCAGCCTCCCGAGTAGCTGGGATTACAGGTGCATACCACCATGCCCAGCTAATTTTTGTAGTTTTGGTAGAGATGGGTTTCACTATGTTAGCCAGGCTGGTCCTGACCTCAAGTGATCCAACCAAGAAGGTACCAAAGTGCCAGACTCCTTTTAGGGGAGAAACCTCTGTTAGCCCTAAAAGTATAAACAGATGAGGTCCTCTGAGATCTTCAACTGCTTGCTTTTGTAGTGTGTTACCTGATTTTTTTTTTTTTTTTTTTTTTTGAGACGGAGTTTCACTCTTGTTACCCAGGCTGGAGTGCAATGGCGCGATCT
>NW_022436942.1:71476580-71478284 GCF_009761245.1 Sapajus apella
TTTTTTTTTTTTTTTTTTTAAGACAGAGTCTCTCTCTGTTGCCCAGGCTAGAGTTCAGTGGCATAATCTTGGCTCACTGCAACCTTCGCATCCTGAGTTCAAGCAATTCTCCTGCCTCAGTCTCCTGAGTAGCTGGGATTATAGGTGCACACCACCATGCCCGGCTAACTTTTGTATTTTTAACGGAGGCGGGGTTTCACCATGTTGGCCAGGCTGGTCTCGAACTCCTGACCTCAAATGATCCAACCACCTATCCTGATTTCTCACAGCATACGTTAGGTTTGCCTGGTTTTGAATGTCATATGAATGGAATCCTGTAGTATGTGCTCATTTGTTCTGCATGTCTGTGAGATTCATCTGTATTACTATGTATAGCTGTAGATATATCATTCTCATTGCTATATATGCATTAAAATTTTAATATCTTTTAAAAACTGCATAAGTTATACATGTATGTTGTGAAACATTTGAGAATCCTCCAAAACACTCTCACAATGAGAATCACTCAAACACTCCAGAACCTGAAAGAGAAAATTTCTGTCAACATTTGGTTATGTTTTCTTCTAGACTTTAAAAAAATGTACCTTGGCTGGGCACAATGGCTCACGCCTGTAAACCCAGCAGTTTGGGAGTGCAAGGTGGGTGGATCTCTTGAGACCAGGAGTTCAAGTCCAGCAAGGCCAACATAGCGAAACCCCATCTCTACTAAAAATACAAAAATTAGCCGGGCGTGGTAGTGCACACCTGTAATCCCAGCTACTGATACCTTTCTTTTGAAGTGCAAAAACTTACTGTAGAAGAGATAATTCAGGCCGGACATGGTGATTCGTGCCTGTAATTCCAGCACTTTGGGAGGGCGAGGCCAATGGATCACTCGAGGTCAGGAGCTCAAGACCAGGCTGGCCAACATGGTAAAATCCTTCTCTACCAAAAATACAAAAATTAGCCAAGTGTGGTGGTGGATGCCTGTAATCGCAGCTACCTGGGAGGCTGAGGCAAGAGAATCACTTGAACCCGGGAGGCAGAGATTGCAGTGAGCCGAAATCACCCCACTGCACTCTAGCCTGGGCAACAGAGCATGACTCTGTCTCAAAAAAAAAAAAAAGAGGGGTCATTCAGAGAGCTACACCCAGAACTCGGCAGCACTGCAGGGAAGAGAGCTGGGTAGAATCCCTGCTCAGCCGTTTAACTGTTTGGCCTCTGCTAAGTTACCTAGCCTTTCTGAGTCTCAGATTTCCTTACCTGCAAAGTGGAGATGATAACTCCCTGCCCCCACAGAGGGCAGTTGTAAGGAGTCAGTTTACAAGATCACAGGGGTAATGAGCTTCCAGCATAAGCGTGAGGCCACAGTAGGCCTGTCGTAGACCATACATAAAACCAGACTAGCACTTGTCAAGGCATGGGCTTCAGGTACGCGGAGTTCTAGAGCAGGGGTGAGGGAACCTGCAGGGGGTGCACCTGTAATCCCAGCTACTCGGGAGGCTGAGGCAGGAGAATCGCTTAAACCTGGGAGGTGGAGGTTGCAGTGACCCGAGATCGCCCCAATGCACTCCAGCCTGGGCAACAAGAGCGAAACTGTCTCAAAAAAAAAAGAAAGTGACCAGTAAACAAAAACAAAATATCTGTTTATCTATTTGAGTATATATATGTATTTACTACACACACACACACACACACACACACACACACAGAGTTGTCCCTTGG
>NW_022436942.1:71478384-71500841 GCF_009761245.1 Sapajus apella
GAGTTGTCCCTTGGTGTTGTGCGGGGGTTGGCTCCAGGAGCCCCTGTGGAAGCTCAGGTCTCATATGTAACATGGCGACTGTTTACATACAACCTATGGTATCCTCCCATATACTATAATCATCTCTAGATTACTTATGATATCTAATACAATGTAAATGCCATGTTCATAGTTGTTATACTGTATTTTTAAAATCTGTTTTATCTTTTACTGTTTTGTTTTTTGTTTTTGTTTTGCTTTTTGGGTTTTTTTTTTTTTTGAGATGGAGTCTCACTCTGTTGCCAGGCTGGAGTGCAGTGGCGCGACCTCAGCTCACTGCAATCTCCGCCTCCTGGGTTCAAGCGATTCTCCCTCCTTAGTCTCCCGAGCAGCTGGGATTACAGACACGCGCCACCGCACCCACCTAAGTTTTGTATTTTCTTTTTTTTTTCTTTTTTTTGAGACGGAGTTTCGCTCTTGTTACCCAGGCTGGAGTGCAATGGCGCGATCTCAGCTCACCGCAACCTCCGCCTCCTGGGTTCAGGCAATTCTCCTGCCTCAGCCTCCTGAGTAGCTGGGACTACAGGCGCGCGCCACCATGCCCAGCTAATTTTTGTATTTTTAGTAGAGACGGGGTTTCACCATGTTGACCAGGATGGTCTCGATCTCTTGACCTCGTGATTCACCCGCCTCGGCCTCCCAAAGTGCTGGGATTACAGGCTTCAGCCACCGCGCCCAGCTAAGTTTTGTATTTTCAGTAGAGATGGGTTTTCACCATGTTGGCCAGGATGGTCTCAATCTCCTGGCCTCATGATCTGCCCGCCTCAGTCTCCCAAAGTGCTGGGGCTGCAGGCGTGAGCCACCATGCCTGGCCTGACTGTTGTTTTTCTTTAATCATGTTTCTTTCCTAGTATTCTGGTTGTCAGTTGACTGAATCCCAGGACGTGGGACCCACAGATAATGGAGGACCAACTATATAAGCTTTGCTGCTTCCTTTTATTTTTACTTGCATACATTCGCACTTTTCTATGTCCCATGACCTCATTTGCTAAGTGACACAAAGGACAGAGTGGGGGCTTCCTCTGAGGCCTGCCTGCACCCCACCTTGAGACCTGAGTCTTGTCAGGTGGGGTGCAGGGGCGTCCCCATGGCCCTGTCTGACCAGCATCCCTGGCTCGTTCCACCCGCACAGGGGACTACCCGCTGGTTCCCGGCAGCAAGCTGGTGTTCTCCTCCTACCCCGGCACCATCTTCTCCTGTGATGACTTCTACATCCTGGGCAGCGGGCTGGTGAGTCCCCTTCTCGTGTCTCCTCCATTCCAGGTGTTTGCCACACAGCAACTCTGAGCTGGCAGAATTGATTCCTGCAGCAAGTGGGGACCAGGCTGCAGCCCGGTGCTTGGTGCCCTGTAGGAGCCAGGGGTGCAGCAGAGGATGAGGGGGACACATCCCCCCGCCTGCCAATCAGAGCCCAGGCTCGCCCATCCCCTGCCCTGGGGACTTGGACCACCACAAGGGGGTATTTAAGTGTAGACCCCCAGGCCCCACACAGGGCCTCCAAAGCCTGCAGCTGGCCTGGGACTCTGCATGTAACCCTAGTTGTCAGGAAAGACTGGACTTGGGGACGTTTGGGACTATCCCTGACCTCAGTGACCGTGCTTGTTTTTATGTATTCAGGATAACTCCCCCCATCCCACCCCGCTTCTCTCTCCTCCTGCCTCCCTCTTGCTTTCCCCAGAGCTCCTCTGACCTGACCAGGTTTGCTGAATAGAGGCTGTTTACAGTGTGTTGTTTTTATCTTTTTTTCCTGGCTGGGGTCCAGACTTGTTTAGAAATCTGTCCCTGGCATCCCTCGCTCAGTAAGTGAACTCTTTGATCTCCAGGGCAACGCTGCAGAGGAGAAAAAACATCACTTTAAAAAACACCCTTAGCGCAGAGAACACCCAGCTCCCTGCGGGGACGGGACGGGAGGGGACTCTTCTTGTCTGATCCTTTGCTTTTTTGAGTTTGGAACGAGGCAGGAGAGGGCCAGGCAGTGGGTGAGGGAACCCCTATGCTGTGGCCAGGTGCGGAAGGGGACGGAGGCAGCTGGGGAGGAACAAGTGAAATGGTTCCACCTGGTTACCAGGAAAGGATCTGGGTAGGAACCTTCCCTTCCTTCAGGGCTCTAACTGTTTTTGTGCCACAGATTCCTTGGGCAGTCCAAGAGGCTGGTGACCCTCTTCTCAGAACAGTGCACTTATTGTTATTATCATTTTGTTTTTCACAGTGACAGGGTCTCGCTCTGTCACGCAGGCTGGATGCAGTGGTGTGATCATGGCTCACTGCCACCTCCAACCTCCTGGGTTCAAGCGATTCTCCCACCTCATCCACCTGAGTAGCTGAGATTACAGGCCCATGCCACACTCAGCTAATTTTTTAATTTTTTTGTAGAGATGAGGTCTCACTATATTTCCCAGGCTAGTCTTGAACTCCTTGGCTCGAGGGATCCTCCTGCCTTGACTTCCCAAAGTGCTGGGATTATAGGCGTGAGCCACTGCGCCCGGCAGAGTAGTGTTTTTCGATGGATAAACTAAAATGTGTAGGATTATGCAGGAAACCAGTTATAGTGAAATACAGCTATCAACATATAAGTAAACTTTTAAGTAACATACCGAATAATAAGGTCCAGCAGCAGGTATGGTAAATAAGTTAGAAGAAGCAAGGTGCATGAATGATACTTTAAGATATGTACAGCCTTGTAATCTGATGGAAAAACATCTGCGATTTCTGATCGTGAAAGTCTCAGTGACTGCTAATACCATTGTGGTGTGTCATGTTAACAGTGGAAGAAAATGCCAAATTTCAAGATTTTTTTTTTTTTTTTTTTCAGAGATAGAGTCTCATGCTGTCAGGCTTGAGGGCAGTGGCATGATCACAGCTCACTGCAGCCTCTATCTCCCCAGCCTCATGCAATCCTCCCATCTCAGCCTCCCAAGTGCTGGGTCTGTAGTTGCCCGCCACCATGCCTGGCTCATTTTAAAATTTTTTGTAGAGACAGGGTTTTGCCATGTTGCCCAGGCTGGTCTCGACCTCCTGGGTTCAAGCGATCTGCCCCCCTTGGTCTCCCAAAGTGCTGGGATTATAGGCAGGGACCACTGTGCTCAGCCTGGATGTCCTCTTTAAAGAGAAGAAAAGGGTTCGGTGGCTCACGCCTGTAATCCCAGCATGTTTGGAGGCCGAGGTGGGTGGATCACAAGGTCAGGAATTCAAGACCATCCTGGCCAACATGTGAAACCCTGTGAAACCCTGTCTCCACTAAAAATACAAAGAAAAAAAAAAATTAGCTGGGCATGGTGGCACGCATCTGTAATCCCAGCTACTTGAGAGGCTGAGGCAGGGGAATCACTTGAACCTGGGAGGAGGAGGTTGCAGTGAGCAGAGATCGTGCCACTGCACTCCAGCCTGGGTGACAAAGCAAGACTGTCTTAAATAAAAATAAAAATAAAAATAAATAAATAAATAGGTAGTTAGAAAAAAATCGCATTTATGGATATGGCCGTCTTTTAGCTTTTTTCAGCTTCTTTTTTTTGTTTGTTTTTTGAGACAGGGTCTCGCTCTGTTGCCCAGGTTGGAGGGCAGTGGCGCGATCTCAGCTCACTGCAACATCTGCCACCTGGGTTCAACTGATTCTCGTGTCTCAGCCTCTGAATTGCTGGGATTGCATGAGTTTTGTTTTGTTTTGTTTTTAACTCACAAGAACAAGGCTTTACTTTTCAAATATGCTGAAGACAGCCAAGCGTCCCAGGAGATGGAGAAGGGGGAGGAGGCAATTGGAGGCAGCAGTGGGCATCCTGCCTGCTCCAGGACTGGAGGGAGACTAAGGGTCTCTCCTGTTGTAAGCCCTCCTAGGCCTCTGACTGCTGGATCTGCCAGGCTGACAGCCTCAAGCCATGCAACCTTTCCTGCAGAACTGTGGGGAAGGGCGGGGGGCGGGGAATGGGAGGCTGCCCAGCTTGGTGAGGGAGTGGGTTCATGGGAGCAGCTCTTTTGGCTTCTCAGGGGCTGTTCCCCAGGGCAACGCTAGATGCATGATACCAAATCCCACTCTGTGCTTGTCTAAGAAACCAGTAAGGAACATGTGCCTCAACTGGACATGAGTTTTTATTTTTATTTATTTTTTTGAGATGGACTCTCCCTCTGTTACCCAGGCTGGAGTGCAGTGGCTTGATCTGGGCTCGCTGCAACCTCTGCTCCCGGGTTCAAGTGATTCCCCTGCCTCAGCCTCCCCAGTAGCTGGGATTACAGGCGTGTGTCACTGTGCCCCGCTAATTTTTGTATTTTTAGTAAAGATGAGGTTTCACCATGTTGGCCAGAGATAGGGTCTCACGCTGTCATGCAGGCTTGGGTACTCATGGACATGAAAATGGCAACAGTAGAGCTAGGGGCTGCTAGAGGCAGGAGATAAGGAGTCTGGAACCCCTGACCTCAGGTTATCCACCGCTTTGGCTTCCCAAAGTGCTGGGATTACAGACGTGAGCCACCACGCCCGGCAGATTAAGTATTTACTGCTTGTAGTCTCAGCACTTTGGATGGCTGAGGTGGATGGATCACTTAAGGTGAGGAGCTCGAGACTGGCCTAGCCAACATGGTGAAACTCCGTCTTTACTAAAAATACAAAAATTAGCCAAGCGTGGTGGCACGTGCCTGTAATCCCAGCTACTAGGAAGGCTGAGGCATGAGAATAGCTTGAACCTGGGAGGCGGAGGTTGCAGTGAGCCGAGACTACACCACTGTACTCCAGCCTGGGCGACAGAGTGAGACTCTGTCTCAAAACAAAACAAAACCATTTAATTTATGAGCAGTGGCTGATGAAGTATGGTCACTTGGTGGCAGCATGCCTAGGCTGTGCAGCACCCCCCTTGACCTTCCCACAGGTTACACTGGAGACCACCATTGGCAACAAGAACCCAGCCCTGTGGAAGTACGTGCGGCCCAGGGGCTGTGTGCTGGAATGGGTACGCAACATCGTGGCCAACCGTCTGGCCTCGGATGGGGCCACCTGGGCAGACATCTTCAAGAGGTTCAACAGTGGCACGTGAGTGGGCGTCTGGCCCTGTGGCTTCCCCTGCACCAAAAGATAGATCAGCCTCCGCTTTAACACTCAGACCCTAGGGGATCAGATATGGCACTAGGTCACACACCCCACGCCCTCCTCTGTTTTATACATGGGGAAACTGAGGCTAGGGAAGGAAAGGATTTGCCTCTCCTCTCCAGGCTTCTCAGCCCAGGAAGGGGTGCCTTGGTGGCAGTACAGGAAGAACACTTGGAACCTGAGGACTCTTGAGGGGACAGTGGGGAGGGCTGTTTGAAGAGGTGGATGTGGGTGGGTAGCAGGGCCTGTAAGCTGGAAGCACTGGAAATGGGCAGTGCCGGTCTTACAGCATCCAGCAGAGGAGCTGACCTAGGGAGCCATAGAATATTCTGGAACAGTCAAGCAGCATGATGAAAGAGGAGTTTGTGGACACCTGGTCATGCTGCAGTGTCAGGGTGTCAGTTGAATGGCTGGACACCCCCAGGCCCACTTCCCTTGATTCCTAGCTGTGTGGGACACTTTGGGGTGGGGGAAGCTGGGGAGGGGGCCCCAGCTCTGTTCAGTCCTCCCTCCCTGTGCCTGGCAGGTATAACAACCAGTGGATGATCGTGGACTACAAGGCATTCGTCCCGGGCGGGCCCAGCCCCGGGAGCCGGGTGCTCACCATCCTGGAGCAGATCCCGTGCGTACCCTGGGTGGGAGGAGGTGGGGCTCGGGGCAAGAGGACTGCCAGGGTGAAGGCCTGGAGCTGTGCTGGCTCTGTGCAGGAAGGGGATGCTCTCAGGAAGGCATGGCTGGAGGGGACTGAGGTTCGAGACTTAATCCATCCCCCAGGCAATGGGAGCCATCGGGGTTCCCCAAGCAGGGCAGTGCGCATGGGAGCCCCTTTTCTGATCACCTCCACCCCATCTCTCTTCTCGGTCTCAGCGGCATGGTGGTGGTAGCTGACAAGACCTCAGAACTCTACCAGAAGACCTACTGGGCCAGCTACAACATACCGTGCGTGCCTTCTCACCCCGCTCCCTGTCACCCTCCGTGTCCACCTCATTCCTTGCCCACCTCCTTCCTAGGTGTTATTTTTAAACCCATGGAATGAAGAAGCCCAGCCTACCCCTTTTTCCGGCCAGGGGAGCCCAGACAGCTTGGCCGTGTAGTTGCGTGGCTCAGGTCAGCAGCAATGTGAGCGCTGGTTCTGACGCCCAGAGCAGGGTGGTGTGAGGTGGCCAGGCTCAGGGCCTGACCCCTGCCAGGGTCTCTGGCTGGATCTGGGCTGTGCAGCCATCACCTCCTGAGGCTCACTCTCTTTACCTGCGTTTTCTCATTTGAATCTTACAGCGGCCACATGTGGTCACTAGAGCTCCTGCTCCCATCTCACAGGTGATGATACTGAGGCCCTGAGAAAGTTCCTCACTTTCCCAACCTTCCCTGTCGGTGAACAGTGAAGGCAGGATTTGTTTTTACTTTTTTGTTTGAGACAGAGTTTCACCCTGTCATCCAGGCTGGAGTACAGTGGCACAATCTCAGCTCACTGCAGCCTCTGCTCCTGGGCTCAAGTGATTCTTCTGCCTCAGCTTCCTGAGTAGCTGGGATTACAGGCACCCGCTACCACCTTTGGCTAATTTTCTATTTTCAGTAGAGACATGGTTTCACCATGTTGGCCAGGCTGGTCTCAAACTCCTGACCTCAAGTGATCTGCCTGCCTTGGCCTCCCAAAGTGCTGGGATTACAGGCGTGAGCCACCACATCCAGACTGAGGGCAGGATTTGAAGCCATGGCTTTTGGGCCCCAGAGCCCAAGCTTGGCCGCCCCACCAAGCCACTCCCAGCACAAATGAAACTTATTGTTATCCTGAACGTTGGAGTTGTTTTTGTTTGTTTGTTTTTTTGAGATGGAGTTTTACTCTGTCGCCCTGGCTGGAGTGCAGTGGCACGATCTCAGCTCACTGCAACCTCCTCCTCCCAGGTTCAAGTGATTCTTGTGCCTCAGCCCCCCAAGTATTTGGGATTACAGGCATGCACCACCATGCCCAGCTAATTTTTTTTTTTTTTTTTTTTTTTTTGAGACAGAGTCTCACTCTGTTGCTGAGGTTGGAGTGCAGTGGTGCGATCTCAGCTCACTGCAACCTCTGCCTTCTGGGTTCAAGTGATTCTCCTGCCTCAGCCTCCCAAGTAGCTGGGACTACAGGTGTGCACCACTGCTCCCAGCTGGTTTTTGTATGTTTAGTGGAGACGGGTTTCACCATGTTGGCCAGTCTCGTCTTGAACTTCTGACCACAGGTGATCTGCCCGCCTCAGCCTCCCAAAGTGCTAGGATTCCAGGCCTGAGCCCCTGTGCCCTGTCCAAATGTCATAGTTGTAAGGGATAATGTCCTGGTGTGACTTCCCCTCCCCTCCCTGGCCACAGCCTTGGCTGAGTGAGGCTAGTGGGGGTCATGGGTGACCATCCTTGTCCCTGGCAGGTCCTTCGAGACTGTGTTCAACGCCAGTGGGCTACAGGCCCTAGTGGCCCAGTATGGGGACTGGTTTTCTTATGACGGGAGCCCCCGGGCCCAGATCTTCCGGCGGAACCAGTCACTGGTGCATGACATAGAATCCATGGTCCGGCTGATGAGGTGGGTGCCGGTTGGGTGGTGGGCTGGGGAGAGGGAGGCCATAAGCACACAGAACTTTCTGTGCGTTTTTTGTACCAACTCATTCAAATGTTGCCGCCAGCCCTGGAGGGCCAGCAGTGGGTGGTCAGATGCTGAACGCCAGTGCAGCTGCTCGGGGGCCATGCTCCACTTGGGTCCTGTTACTGTCCTCGTAGCTAAGGGGAGGGTGCTGGACATCTGTTGAGTGACCTCTAGTGCTGGGCACTGTGCTTGGTACCAGGAGCAACAGGTAGAAAACCTGTGCCCCACTGTCCCGTCTCCTGGGCGGTGCAGAAATTCATCAAGTGCTTGCACTGATGTCGATGTGTAAAGACGGCACCAAGAGAGGCTGTCTAGGGACAAACGGGTGCCTCACCTGGCTGGGGCGGTGGCATGGAGGCCTTCCCTGAGGATAGGTGCCTGAGCAGAGAGCTGAGTGACTTAGGTGAAAGGCGTCAGGACCTCAGGCAGAGGAACTGGCGGCGGCAACCTGGGGTGGGAGGGGACAGGGATAGTTGAAGGCTGGCGGCTCTTATGGGGCTGCCCGTGAGGGTTTTGGCCTCTGTCTTAGCCTCTCCTTCCTGGCATGACTGTTGTTCCCTCCTTCCCCCATCCAGGTACAATGACTTCCTCCATGACCCCCTGTCACTGTGCAAAGCCTGCAACCCCCAGCCCAATGGGGAGAACGCTATCTCGGCCCGCTCTGACCTCAACCCGGCCAATGGCTCCTACCCTTTCCAGGCCCTGCGCCAGCGCTCCCATGGGGGCATCGATGTGAAGGTGCTGCCTCCTCCCTAGGGCCTGGAGGGTGGGGCCTGAGGGCTGTGGGTGGGGGTAGTCACCATCACCAGCCTGGGGGAGGGGACAGGTTGGGGCAAAGCTGATGATGGTCGGGCAGGAATCACAGTCAGAATCGGGCTGTGGTTGGGGTCACAGTAAAGGTGACAGTATGGGCTGCGTGCAGTGGCTTACACTTGTAATCCCAGCACTTTGGGAGGCCCAAGGAGGCAGATCACTTGAGGTCAGGAGTTTGAGACCAGCCTGGCCAACATGGTGAAACCCTACTAATAATACAAAAATTAGTCAGGCGTGGTGGCGGTCACCTGTACTCAGGAGGCTGAGGCATGAGAATTTCTTGAACCGGAGAGGCGGAGGTTGCAGTGAACCAAGACCATGCCACCACACTCCAGCCTGGGTAACAGAGCAGAGTCTCAAAAAAAAAAAAGTGACAGTTCAGAATTGAGCTCTGGGGTCAAGGTCAGGGTGGGAGGCTGGGCCCCTGGATTGGGGCAGGCTAGGGCCCCTGCTCAGCTTCGGCTCTGCCCTGCCCCCAGGTGACCAGCATGTCACTGGCCAAGATCCTGAGCCTGCTGGCGGCCAGCGGTCCCACGTGGGACCAGGTGCCCCCGTTCCAGTGGAGCACCTCGCCCTTCAGCACCCTGCTACACATGGGCCAGCCGGACCTCTGGAAGTTCGCGCCCGTTAAGGTCTCATGGGACTGAGGCTCTGTCCTTGCTCCGCTGCTTTGCTCCTGCTGACCTTCAGCAGGGCCATCCCCAGCCCAAGGCCACCAGACCTCCAAACCCAGCACCTTCTGGGGGCTTTATTCCCTAATCTGGGGTCTGAGTCATCTTCTCCTAGGGTGGAGCACGAACCTGATGGGCTCAGAAGTAACCCCTCTCTCCCCCGAGGTGCATGGGTGCTGCCACCTCCCCTCTTCCTGCTCCCCGCCGTCTCCGTCTCTGTTTCTGTCTCCTGCTGCTGCTCTCTTGATCTCATTCCCACCTCTGGGGCCCCTTCCTCCTGCTGCTCCTTCCTGAGGGATTGGGAAGGTCCTGGGGTCAGGCTCTGGGGCTCCCATGGGGTGGGAAGAGACTATTCCAGCCCCTGCCTCCCAGCTGCATTTCCACGGGTGGCCCTGGAATTGGTGAGTTTCAGCCCCAGGACCTGGGCGTTATCTCCGGCTGGAACTGTTCCTCCCAGCTCCGGCCCCTCTGCTCCCTCAGGAAGCAGTCCCCTCGTCTCCCTTTCTGGCAGCTTCCTTGAGGACAGAAACTTGAAAACAAACACAAACCAAAGTTTCTGGCCATCTGCGGCTGGAGGGTCTTGAATGTCCTCCTCTCTCCAGGGCAGGCAGAGGGTCAGCCCCCACCCTTCTGCCTCAGGCCCCCACCCACCCCAGGCCTGCCCCTCACCTCGGGACTGTGTCCATAGCGCTCTGATGGAGGAACCAGACCGCAGTCTGTGCCACCGTTAAACAAGAGTGGCTGTGGACCGTGCTGTGCTTCTTGGGGTGGCACGGAAGGCGGGGTCAGCGCTTTTCACCTCTCAGGTTTGGGTTCTGTGCCATCCCCTACATAGCCTCCTGTGCAGCCCTCTGTCTGTCGTTCTGTTCCTTCACTCATCTGCCAACATACTCACGCATCATCGGTCTGCACAGCCTCCCACCCGCCCCTCCATCTTCCATCCATCCATCCGCCTACCTATTCATTCATCATCCTTCCACCCACCCATCCACCCACCCACCCATCCAGACAACCATTCAGCCATCTCCATCTGTCCATTTTCTTTTCTTTTCTTTTTTTGAGAGGGAGTTTTGCTCTCGTTGCCCAGGCTGTGGTGCAGTGGTGTGAGTGTGTCTCACAGCAACCTCTGCCTCCCGGGTTCAAGCAATTCTCTTGCCTCAGCCTCCTGAGTAGCTGGTATTACAGGCATGCGCCACCATGCCTGGCTAATTTTGTATTTTTAGTAGAGACAGGGTTTCACCATGTTGGTCAGAGTGGTCTCGAACTCCTGATCTCAGGTGGTCTGCTGTCTTGGCCTCCCAAAGTGCTGGGATTACAGGTGTGAGCCACCATGCCTGGTCTCATCTGTCCGTTTTCCATCCACTTATCTGCCCACCCATTTACTCTTCTGTCCAGCCATTCACTCATCCATCCACCTATGAGATCAGACGGGGAAGGAGCCTTTTTTGTGTTAGTCTGTACACCACAATATGGCTTAGGAAGTTCTTAACTATCCATTTATCACCCATCCACCTACCCATTCATCCACCCTCCCATCCAACTGCCTATCCATCCGTCCACCCACCCATTCATCTACCCACTCACCTCCCCACCCATCCACCTACCCATTTGTCACCCATCTACCCATCCACCCATCCAATCACCCGTCCAACCATCTATCCAACCATTCATTCATCTATCCAACCATTTCCGTCTGTTCATTTTCCATCCATCTACCTATCCACCCATTCACTCATCCATCCACCTACCTATCCATTTATCATCCATCTACCCATCCATCCATCTACCCACTCACCCATCTATCCATCCAACCATCCATCCATCCATCCATCCATCCATCCATCCATCCAACCATTTCCATCTGTTCATTTTCCATCCTTCTACCCATCTACCCATTCACTCATCCATCCACCCACTCATCCATCCATCCACCCATTTATCTGCCCACCCACCCATCCATCCACCTATCTATTCATATCACCCATCTACCCATCCATCCACACACGTATCTGTGCATTTCATATCCATCCCCCTGTTCATCCATATTTATCTATTTTCTATTCGTCAGCCATCCATCCATTCATATCCAACTATTCATCCAGATGTTTATTGAGCACCTATGTTCTGGTCCTGTTTTGGAGCCGTGTTGACCACCAGGACCTTCCTAAGCCATACTGTGTTGTACAGACCAGTACAAAAAAGGCTCACTCCCTGCCTGATCTCGTGCAGCCTGCCTTGGAGACAAGATTCTCCCAGTGTTATGTGCTTGGAGAGAGGAAAGCACACAGCCCTGGAGTCAGAGACCTGGCTTTGAGTTCCGTCTCCACGTCTTGCTAGCTAGCTATGGACTCACCCTCTCTGAGCCTTGATTACCTCATCTGTGAAATGGGGTAATGGTGTGAGCAGCATTTCCCTGGGGGATGTGATGCAGCCCATGCGGGGCCTCATGCACTCAGCGCCTCTTCATTAGCAAACACTTATTGAACCGCAGTACATGCCAGGCACTGTTATGAGGTCCCGGGGATACCTTACAACAAAAGGGATGGAAGCGTCCCTGCTCTTGTGAAGTTTACATTGGGGAGATGGTAAATACAGTAAATGAAATCCGCGGTGTGTCAGTGCTGGTAAATGCACGGAGAGAATAAAGCAAGGCTGGGGTCTGGGGTTGGGTTTGCTTTTTCTCCTCCCTGTAGCTTCACAACCCCTGTTACCTGGGAATTGACTTGTGGTTTCATCTTATTTTTCCTTTTTGTAGAGACAGAGTCTCACTGTGCCACCCAGGCTGGTCTCGAACTCCTGGGCTCAAGTGATCCTCCTACCTCAGCCTCTCAAAGTGCTGGGATTACAGTCATGAGCCACTGTGCCCAGCCAACTTGTGGTTTTAAAAACTAATTTTCAGTCAGGTGCAGTGGCTCAAGTCTGTAATCCCAGCGCTTTGAGAGGCCGAGACAGGTGGATCACGAGGTCAGGAGTTCAAGACCAGCCTGGCCAACATGGTGAAACCCCGTCATTACTAAAGATACAAAAATTAGCTGACTATGGTGGTGCATGCCTGTAATCCCAGCTACTCGGGAGGCTGAGGCAGGAGAATTGCTTGAACTAGGACCCAGGAGGCAGAGGTTGCAGTGAGCCAAGATCGTGCCACTGCCCTCCAGCCTGGGCTACAGAGAGAAACTCCATCTCAAAAAAAAAAAAAAAAAATCCCAATTCCTGAGAGCATTTTCATACCCTGAGTCTCTTTTCCTTCTCAGGACAGCCCTGTTGGGAGAGGCTGGGATTATCACGTGTGTTTTACAGATAAGGAAGCAGGCTTGGTGCAGGGAGGTCATGTGCCCAAAGTCTGAACACTTGGGCCCATCAGAGCCAGGATTAGGGCCCAGCCCACCTTCCCCATCTCCTTGCGATGGTGCAGGCCCTGGTGAAACGGGCCACACCTACTGTGATGCAGCCACTGACTCTTCACAGCTACTCCTGAGGCTGGGGCTTTTGGGAGACCCATTTTACAGATGAGCGAGTGGAGGCCCGGGTGGTGGTAGAGCTCACCCAGGATCACTTTTGTATTCCCTAGAATGATTCCAGCCCCTTTCTGCTTTCCAGGGGTGGGGGTGGTCATGAAGCCAGGCTGACTCTGCAGAGAGCATAGCGGGTGGTCGTGCAGATGGTCCACCACTGGGACTTCAGCTGGCCTGGTCAAGGTGGGACCGACCTTTCCAGAGGCAGCCGCAAAGGCAGTACCACATCACTCTGAGCACTGGGAGTTTCCCACAATCCTTGGCTTCAAGATGGCAGCTGTAGGCACCTCTATGGCTCCTGGCTCCCCGAAGCCCAAGGCTCTGGCAAGCTGGTCGGCTCCTGCTCACAGTGCCACGGCGCCTCCTCTAGCAGGCAGAGGTGTCTGCCTCACCCCTTTTGGGGGCTTCATGCCAGGCTCAGGCTGGACAGCAGAAGCTAGAGGCAGTCCTATTCCAGGCAGGCTTTTCACTCAGATCCGAGTCACTTTTTTGTTTTAATTTTAGACAGTCTCACTGTTTTTTTTTTTTTTTTTTTTTTTTTTTTTTTTTTTTTTTTTGCCCAGGCTGGACTGCAGTGGGGCAGTCTCAGCTCACTGCAACTCCGCCTCCTGGGTTCAAGACATTCTCCTGTCTCAGCCTCCCAAGTAGCTGGGATTACAGGTGCACACCACCATGCCTGGCTAATTTTTGTATTTTCAGTAGAGATGGGATTTTACCATGTTGGCCAGGCCGGTCTTGAACTCCTGACCTCAAGGGATCCACTCGCTTTGGCCTCCCAAAGTGATGGGATTACAGGCATGAGCCACTGTACCCAGCCGCAAGTGATTCTTAAACTTCAGTTTGAACTTGGGGTCATCCAAAAAGTGCCCTGAGGGCGGGGTTCCCTTCATACTCTGGAGCCAGCCCCAGTAATTCCTCTTCAGCATATGCTTTCGTTGGACGAGAGGGTTCCATGTTTGAGAAGGGTTTTCATGACATTGACTTCAAGTCCACCCACCCCTTCCCTCTCCCAGAGATGGGTGTCCATTGTCAGCTCACACACCCTCAGGAGAGGGGCCCTCACTTCTTTGCTTCCAGTGGGCCTGTGGTGAAATAATTCTGACTTATCAGGAAAGACCAGATCAGAAAGAGATTGGCCTCCCCAGCTGCTTCTGCCTTCAGCAGAGGCAGCCTTTGTCCCACCCCAAGTCCTTGTTGAGCCACCTGCTCCCTGTGGTACAGGGATGCCCAGTCCTGGCACACAAGACCAGCTGCAGTCAGGCTCTGGCCTCACTCTGGGGCCCCAGTTGAGAGCTGGGACTGAGAGCAGACTCAGGGTGGAAGGAAAGGAGGAAGGAAGACAACTGATGATGAGAAAACGTACAGGATCTTTGTTTCATAAATATGTATTTTTCTTTTTCCAATGAAAAAGTTTGCACATTAGAAAAATTGGGAAGGGTCAGGAGTGGGCTTCCTGGGGGGATGGCTGAGATGATTCCTCAACCCTGGACCATGGCTCTGTTCACCTTCCCTGGGAACAAGTTCTGGGGCCAGGTCATGGCTTCGAGGAATCCCCGCTGCTGTGATTGAGGTCTCCCCCATCCACCCCACTCTGGGGACCTGGTGTGTTACTTGTGGGCATTTGCCACGCCAGCAGGGTGGCTAAGGATGGGCACAGAGCAGTCACACAAATACCAAAAAGGCCCAACTCACAGCCTCACTGGCTGCCGACCTTTGGCGTCTGCAAAGTGGGCTTCTGATAAGAAGTTGACCTGCACCCGGCCACAGGCGCTCATCCAAACATACAACGAGGCGCTGGATAAAACTCCAGCCCCTCCAGGGGTCTCCTGGGCTAGAAGAGGACAGATGGGTAAGGGGTCCGTCCTCACTTGAGCAACCCATTTGTCATGCCCAGCTGTTCCTTGAGCGTCCGCAGCTGGGCCAGGCTAATGTTGCTGCCTCCGCAGACGATGACCACGAGGGATGGCAGCGGGGCTGGGAGCTTCCCCTCCCGTTGGAGCTTCTGGACCACGTGGCTGTAGACGGCTGCCAGGGCTGCCCCGCAGGCGGGCTCCACCAGGATCTTCTCATCATCTGCCAGAGAAGGGGGGTGGTAGGGGTGTGGCCTGAGTTTCCCAGGGTGCACTGGGAGCTGACAGGCTTTTGGCAAGGCTTGGGAATACTGAGCCAATCAGCTCTCAGCCCTGACTGCAGACGCAGGTCCTGGACCAAACATCTCATCATCACCCTGGATTGGCCCTTCCAGCCCTGAGCCAGGGCCTAGGTTTCATCATGAGTGCCTATGCTGATGGAATGATGTAGTTGTGTGAGCACTGTGTTGAGGAGGATTCTGAGGCATCATCTGAGCAAGAGTTCCATGGTTGATTAGCCAAGTGTGCAGCAGGTACAGAAGCACAAATGCTACTATGTTTTTTCTCCTTTTTTTTTTTTTTTTTTTTGCCATCCCTGTCCTAGACTGAACCCAGAAAGAGTCCAACCTAGTTACACACCCACCTGTGAATGAATCCAACTCTGAGCCCCATGTTTTCTGTTTTTACCCTGGCTACCAGGAAACTCAGAAGCAACATTTTAAATATTCCCTTATGGTTTGCTGCTGCTATGGTTATCAGGGTTCCTTTTCTATTTACTTTTCTATTATGTGTGGCTTTTGCTTTTCTATTTCTATGCTGCATTGTATTATATTCCATTAATGGAAAGTTCTAGGCAGAGATAGAAGGCAGAACTGTGAAGGAAATTTGGGGTGAGTGGGATCCCCAATGGCACACGAAGTGGACAGCCACTTAGCTCCTGAGTCAGCAGGTCAGGTCCTGAGAGGACTCGGCACATACCCACGAACTTCTCAATGGCGGCGACAGCCTCCTGGTCTGAGATAACTTCCGAGAAAATGGGGTGTTCCTGAAACAGCTTCAGGGCCTGAGCCCCCACAGTCTTCACGCCCAGGGCCTTGGCAACACTGAGAGAAGTGGGAACACAGGAGAGGAAGATGGGGGGGAGCAGGAGAGAGATGGGGGCAGGGAGGGAGAGAAGGAGACAGATGTGAGACGGAGAAGGCAGTGCATCTGTGGGCAGAGGGACCGGTGTCACCTCTGCAGCTGGAAGGCACTGAAAAGCCTCAGGGATCCTGAACCAAGTGGGGTCTTCTAATAAGGTACGGAGTGTTTGAATTGGCATCATTTAGTGTATTATTTATTATAATTATTTTTAATTTTTTTGAGACTAGGTGTCACTCTGTTGCCCAGGCTGGTCTTTTTTTTTCTTTTTTTTTGAGATGGAGTCTCGCTCTCTTTTCCAGGCTGGAGTGCAGTGGCACGATCTTGGCTCACCGCAGTCTCCGCCTCCCGGATTCAAACGATTCTCCTGCCTCAGCCTCCCAATTAGCTGGGACAACAGGCACCCACCACCACGCCTGGCTAATTTTCATGTTTTTAGTAGAGATGGGGTTTCATCATGTTGGCCAGGCTGGCCTCGAACTTCTGACCTCAGGTGATCCAACCACCTCAGCCTCCCAAAGTGTTGGGATTATAGGCATGAGCCACCATGCCTGAACCCAGGCTGATCTTGAACTGGACTCAATTGATCCTCCTGCCTCAGCCAAGCATCATATTCCATTCAACACTAAGTCAGGAGCAAATGCCTAAGAGGACCCTTGTTCTTCCCTGATGGGACTCCCTGCCTTTGCTCCCGGTTGCAACCTCTACCTGGTTAGCCCTCATGAAGCCCAGCACCACTCTGCCCACCCACATCCTGCTGACCTTTAAGGCTCAGGATTAAAGCCATCTCCTCCAAGGAGTCCCCCTGGGAGAGTACTGAGTCCCATGGCCCTATGTGGAATTCTCAAATGGTTCTCCCTCATAGTAACAAACACCCTGAGTACTTCTTGAGAAAGTACTAGGTGGCAGGCACTTCACAAGCATTATTGAATTTGCACAAGAACTTTGCTGTTAGTTTGATTTTGGGAAGGGGAAACTGAGGCAGAGAGTATACGGTCACTTGCCCAAGGTCACATATTTAGGGAGTGCTGGGGCTGGGGCTGCAAGCAGGGTCTGTGTAACTCCAGGACCTGTGCTGGTAACCAATGTGTTGACGCTGTCCCCAGCCTCCCGGGGCAACCACTGCCTCTATTCCCAGCTCAGCTGCCCCCTCTCCCTTCCCCAGGAGTATCTTGAGGGCCTGGACCACCTCAGCCCTGAGCAGCACGTGGTTAACAGTAGGCACTCAGCCATGACATCTTCAGTCCCTATAGTGTGGGACACAGCAGCTCCAGATGCCAGGCTCAGGACTCCGGAAGAAGTTCTTATCTAGCTGGACTCAGTCTTCCCTATCTGTAGCAGAGACTGTGGTCTGCCCCAGTGTCTTTTCTAGCTGCACACATGGGCACCTACTGTAAAGACATTTCCCAGCCTCCCTCGCAGCTAGGTGTGGCCATGTGACTAAATTTAGGCTGACAAAAAGGTAAGTGGAAGTGCTGTGTCTGTCTTTGAAGGTTGGAGCATAACCTTCTTCCTTGCTTCCCCCTCCCTGCCAGATGGAATGTGGGTGTGATAGCTGGCACTCAGGCAACCATTTTGGACCATAAGGCTACGTGCTAAGGATAATGGGGAAACAAACTCAAGGGACCCAGGGCCCTGACTTTTCATGGTAAAGTTCAATATCATGTAAGCCGTTGTTATTCGGGTCTTCTGTATAATGGGGCCAAAACTTCTTTCTAATTAAATGCTATCTATCAAAAAGGAAAGAAAGAAAGAGGAAGGAAGGAAGGAGAGAAAGAGAGAAAGAAAGAAGAAAGAAAAGAGAAGGAAGGAGAGGAAGAGAAAAGAAAGGAAGGAGGAAGGAAATAGAAAAAAGGAAGGAAAGAAAGAAAGGAGAAGGAAAAGAGAGGAGGGAGGGAGGAAGGGAAGGAAGGAAGGCCGGCCTCATAGGAAACGTTTACTGGTTCCTCTGTGACAAGGTTTTACATCCCTCATTACTTTGCCAACCAACCATCCTCCCAGGAAGCCCACCCCTGAGTCCCTATTGTGTGCAAGACACTGGCTGATCTGGGGAGACAGTGGTGCATAAACACAAGTCTTGCTCCTAAAGAGTTCGTATCCCAGCCCTGAATGGGGTTTCTGTCTCCCTCCCTCCCTCCTTCCTTCCTTCCTTCCTTCCTTTCTCTTTTTTTGCCTCTAGACAGGGTCTTGCTCTGCCACCCAGGCTGGAGTGCACTGGTGTGATCACAGCTCACTGCAGCCTCTGCCTCCTGGGCTTAAGCAGTCCTCCCACCTTAGCCTCCTGAATACCTGGGACTATGGATGTGTGCTGCCATGCCCAGTTAATCAAAACAACAACAACAATCAAAAAAAGACAACTTTTTTGTAGAGATGGGAATCTCTACGTTGCTCAGACTGGTCTTGAACTCCCGACCACACGTGGTCCTCCTGCCTCAGCCACCCAAAGTGCTGGGATTACAGGCACGAGTCACTGTGCCCAGCCTCGTATGAGGCTTTTCATGTGAGGAAGTGTGACATGATGGAGTCACACAGACCTGGGGTTGAGTCCAAGCTGTACCACTCACTGGACGTGACCCTGGGCAAGTGATCAGAGCCCCCATTTCCTCACCTGTAAAACAGCCTGACATCAGGATCTACTCCCCAGTGCTTGCTGGACACCTGAGGAGGGCACCCCAGCTGCTCACCTGGTAATCTTGGGCAGGGAGATGAGCTTGCCTGCAGTGGTGGCGGCGTGGAAGCTGTGGGCACCAAAGGTCTCCATCGCGATGACAGGCACGTCCCCCCAGCCCACCTCCTGCAGCCCCTGGACCACTCCACACAGCAGGCCCCCGCCGCCCACCGACAGGGCGATGGCTCCCGGCTTTGTCCCCAGTGCCTCCTTCAGCTCTTTGATGATGGAAGTGTGGCCTTCCCTGGAGGGTGGGGAGACAGGGTGGCGGGTCAGGGCTGGGCTTCCTGGAGACACCAGCTCAGGTTTGCACCAGCCTCATCCCAGTGGATGGCCCTGGGGTTAGTCCCCTCCCCACGCCCTATATCAGCTTCCTCTACCTGAGGACTTTATCTGGCCATCTGAGCTACCTGCAAACACAGTCAGAGATGGCAGCCCCCGAGAGCAGCCCTCAACCAACACCTACGGGTCAGTGTACAAACCCCCATGCTCCCTCTTCCAGGGGCAGGTAAACTGCAGTGTACCTCCTACACTGGCTCCCAGAGTCCCCCAAGGGATTAACCTCCAGCCACCCACAGTGGCCACCTGTCCTGGAAAGCCCCCTTCCTGACATTTTGGACTGGATGATAGAAAAAAGAAAAAGCAAGTCCCCTCCCTTCCCTGCTTGACTTCCCCATTCCCCCACAGAATTGCCACCCAAATAAACTTTCCCTGCAACCTTTGTTCCCAGGTCTGCTTCCAGGAGGACGCAACCGCTAACACTTGGGCATCTGTGTGCTTGTGTGTTCAGTCTTGGGTGTGTTGTGTGTGCAGCCATGGAGAATGGGCATTTGGTGCACGTGTGTGTGCACCTGCTGCTGCGCCTGGCTATAACATGTGTGTTTCTGCTTTCTTTTGTTTTTGAGATGGAGTCTCACTCTCTCGCCCTGGCTGGAGTGCAGTGGCATAATCTCAGCTTACTGCAACCTCCACCTCTCAGGTGATACTTCCTGCCTCAGCCTCCTGAGTAGCTGGGATTACAGGCATGTGTCACCACGTCCGGCTAACTTTTGTATTTTTAGTAGAGACAGGGTTTCACCATGTTGGCCAGGCTGGTCTCAAACTCCTGACCTCAGGTGATCCTCCCACCTCGGTCTCCTGAAGTGCTGGGATTACAGATGTGAGCCATTGTGCTCGGCCTCTGTGTGCTTCTACCTGGTGGTGTGTGCACACGTGTGCAGCTGCGGTGCATGAGGACGTGATGATGTGCATCACAGCAATGCCTGCCCAGGGATACAGGGCGGTGGCTGCCACCCCCGCCAGGTGACCTTGAACTCCACATACCAGATGAGGGGGTCGTCAAAGGGGGGAATGTAGACCCAGCCAGGGTTGTTCTTCGCCAGGGCCTTGGCCAGCTCAAAGGCTTCATCCAGTAACTGCAAGGCCACAGGGGAGATGGGAGGGGGTGAGGCACAAGGGAACCCTGTCCAGCCACTGGGTGCCCTCTCTCACCCCTGCTCTGGGTCGGCACTCACCTCACCCACCACCTTGACTGTGGCACCTTCATTCTTGAGGCGCTCAATGGTGAGGTCAGGTGTGGTGCTGGGCACAACAATGGTGGCAGGGATGCCCAGTTGCCTGGCCGCATATGCAGCCGCCATGCCTGCGTTGCCAGCTGCCAGGGTCGGGAGTGGAGAGCATGTCAGTGCAGGAGCGTCTAGGAGCCCAGGCAGGACTGCCCACCCTCTACTGGGGACTCTGGCTGTCCCCCTCACCTCTCCACCCCGTGCGACTGCTGGCCTCCCCCAGGAACTCCAAATTGGCTGCTGCCCATGTTTCCAATGGCTCATTGCTGGGAAATCCAGTGCTCAGAGAAGCGGAGCGCCTGACCCCAGGACACACAGCAGAGGACAGGATGGGGAAGCAGGTCACTTACCCGAGGAGCAGACAAAATGTGCGCAGCCCTGCTTGGCCCACTGTGGAGACAACAGGAGAGGTGCTCAGGCCCACGTCCCCGTCATTGCCTGTGCTCTTCCTGCATGCCTGGACTAGCTGCCAGGACTCCGTGGACACTGACGTTTCCTTCACTAGGAAACTGTTCTCCCCTTTTCTGAGACTGCACCTCCCGCCTCCAAAGTGACTGGCTCAGGAAAGGGTGGAGGAAAACAGGCGACTGATGGGGCTGGGATCAGTCCCCAGGGACCCTCCTGGAGGGGCATCCCTCAACCAGAGGAAGCCCTAATGGTGGACGCTCAGCCCTTGCAGGGAGTCAGCAGGCTTATCCTGCAACACCTTTAACTTCTTTCTTTTTGAGACAGAATCTCACTCTGTCACCCAGCCTGGGGTGCAGTGGCATGATCTCGGCTCACTGCAACCTCTGCCTCCTGGATTCAAGTGATTCTCCTGCCTCAGCCTCCCAGCTAGCTGGGACTACAGGCACCTGCCGGCATGCCCAGCTAATTTTTTTTTGTATTTTTAGTAGAGACGGGGTTTCACCATGTTAGTGGGATGGTCTGATTTCTTGACCTCATGACCTGCCCACCTCGGCCTCCCCAAGTGCTGGGATTATAGGTGTGAGTCACCACGCCCAGCCCAACACCTTTAATTTCACATAGCACTGGCCCTGCCCTGTCAAGGAAGGAGGACCTGCCACCCCTGCCCAGGTGATGCTGAGCCGGTCCCATACCCTCTTGCAGAAATGCCCGATGCCCCGGATCTTGAAGGAGCCAGAGGGCTGGGCACTGTCCATCTTGAGGTAGACGCCGGTGCCGGCCACTTTGGACAGGGCCATGCTGTCACGGATGGGGGTCTTCACATGCAAGGGCTCTCTGGACATCATTGCTGGGAGAAAGGAAGGAAACCCAGAGGGTTAGGAGAGTTAGCCCCAGCGCCGGCACTGCCAGAGGGACCCTGCCGGCAAGCCAGGCAAGGGCTTAGATGGGACAGCCTCCTGGAGACCTGGCCTCTAATTGCAGCTGGGACACCTACTCGCCATGTGACATCAGACAGGCAATCACACCTCAGCCTAAGCTCTGCCATCTGTAAAATGGGGACAGGGACCTCTCACACGTTTGCTGGGAGGCTGAAGAGGTAACACTCAGACCTCGGAGCTTTCAAAATGCATGAGGTCGGGCCAGGCGTGGTGGCCCATGCGTGTAATCCCAGCACTTTGGGAGGTCAAGGCAGGCTGATCGTCCGGGGTCAGGAGTTCAGGACCAGCCTGGCCAATGTGGCAAAACCCCATCTCTACTAACAATACAACAACAACAACAACAAAATTAGTTGAGCATGGTGGCACACACCTGTAGTCCCAGCTACTCAGGAGGCTGAGGCAGGAGGATCACTTGAACCCAGAAGGTGGAGGTTGCCGTGAGCTGAGATTGCACCACTGCACTCCAGCCTGGGTGACAGAGCGAGACTCTGCCTCAAAACACAAACAAACAAAACAAAACAAAACAAAAAAACAACAGCCAGGTGTGGTGGCTCACACCTATAATCCCAGCACTTTGGAAGGCCGAGCCAGGCAGATCATAAGATCAGGAGTTTGAGACCAGCCTGGCTGACATGGTGAAATCCCATCTGTATAAAATACAAAAATCAGCCAGTCGTGGTGGAACATGCCTGTAATCCCAGCTACTGGGGAGGCTGAGGCAGGAGCATTGCTTGAACCGGGGAGATAGAGGTTGCAGTGAGCCGAGATCACACCACGGCACTCCAGCCTGGGCGGCAGAGTGAGATTCTGTCTCAAAAAAAAAAAAAAAGAGAGAGAGAGAGAGAAAAGAAATAAATGCAGGGACACACATACACACACAATCCATCTACACACACACACACACACACACACCACACACACACAATCCATACACACACACACACAATCCATCTACACACACACACACACACACACCACACACACACAATCCATACACACACACACACACACAATCTACACACACACACACACAATCCATCCACACACACACACACACACACACACAAACCATCTGCACACACACACACACACAAACCATCCACACACACACACAATCCATCCACACACACACACACACACACACACCATCCACACACACACACACACA
>NW_022436942.1:71500941-71504682 GCF_009761245.1 Sapajus apella
CCACACACACACACACAATTCATCCACACACACACACACACACACACACACACACACACACGTATAGTCTACATGTTTTTCTTATTTTTAAAAAATTTTTAATTTGTATTTCATTTATTTTCTTTTCCTTTCTTTCTTTTTTTTTCAGTCTACATGCTTCCGTGTGCACAGAGCATCTCAGAAAACATGCATGACAGAATGGCCAGGGTGGGGTCTCGGGAGAGCTGCCCTTGGGTTCATAGCATTCTCTTTTGCGCCGTTTGAGTGTTTTACCATGTGCCTATATTACTTACTTAAATACGTACATTAAAAAAAACACTAACTTTTGGGAAGCCCGATATTCAGTTAGGAAAAGCTCTTTCATAATTACTAAATTTGTCATAATTGTTATAGCATTGACTAATCACTTAGCTTTTAAATTTTGTTTATTTATCTATTCTGGTAGAAATGGGGTCTTGCTATGTTGGCCAGGCTTGTCTCCAACTCCTGGCCTCAAGCAATCTGCCCACCTCAGCCCCCAAAGTGCTGGGATTACAGCCGTGAGCCACAATGCCCGGCTTGCTATCTTTTGAGGGTTTTTTTTTTTTTTTTTTTTGAGACGGAATCTCAGTCCGTCACTCAGGCTGGAGTGCAGTGGCGAGATCTTAGCTCACTGCAACCTCCACTTCCCAGGTTCAAGCGATTCTCCTGCCTCAGCTTCCCGAGTAGCTGGGACTACAGGCGTGTGCCACCATGCCTGACTAATTTTTGTATTTTTAGTAGAGACGGGGTTTCACCATGTTGGCCAGGCTGGTCTCAAACTCCTGACCCTGTGATCCACCTGCCTCAGCCTCCCAAAGTGCTGGGATTAGAGGAGTGAGCCGTGACGCCTGGCTTGCTGTTGTTTTGTCACATTTTTGGGTAGTTTGCTACACTGGAACAGGAAGCAGAATACTAACATAATTTGTCCAAAGTCACACTGTGAGTGAGCCAGGGAGGCAGGATTTGAACTCGGGCAGTTGGCTCCAGGGCCCAGGCTCTGTCTTTGACCCACGTGTGTGGCTCAGGCTCCCACTTCTGGATGGGCTGTGGGGGATGAAGCGGCTGAGGTGGCCCTGGGTCTAGCCACAGCCACGTCCGCCCACGAAGCCTTTCCATCTTCCCCCCCAACCCCGAGAGTCTCAGGGTGGATTTGGTTCTCCTCGACTTGGACCAGGCCAGAAGAGATCAGCAGGTGTTGGCTGAGGGGCTCTCTGGTCCCCCCTCCCTCCACCATCCCAGAAGGCCAGGAAAGGGTGGCTAGCCTGCAACTCATCTCCAATGGCACCCTGTCCTGGGCACTCCTAGCTTAGACATCCATCCCTGCTCCCAGAATGAGCCAGACATCCCTCGGTCAGAAGGAGAGTGAGGAGTGGGGATCCCAACTGCCCCACCAGCCTGAGCACCCCCCAAGTAGAGCACCCCTTATCTATCTGAATTAACTGACATTCAAGACTTGGGAGGGGGAACTTGAACAGATGCCCTCTCCCCGCTGGATCTCTTGAATAAAAGTCAGAGACTGGGCCACATTCCAAAACAGGATGTCCCTAAATGGGAATAAACTCTCAGCTCCTGTTAATCCCCAAACAACAGCATCCCTGGACTGACTGATTGATTGATCGAGAATCTCCCTCTGTTGCCCTGGCTGGAGGGCAGTGGCCCAGTATGTATGCATGTATGTATGTATTTATTTATTTATAATCTCCCTCTGTCAATGCAACCTCCGCATTCTGAGTTCAAGCGATTCTCCTGCCTCAGCCTCCCAAGTAGCTGGGGTCACAGACGTGCACCACCACGCCTGGCTGATTTTTGCATTTTTAGCGGAGACAGGGTTTCACCATGTTGGCCAGGCTGGTCTCGAACTCCTGACTTCAAGTGATCTGCCAGCCTCGGTGTGAGCCACCACACCCAGTTCTAACTGACTTGACATCGAAGCCGGTGTTGGTCACCAGGGCCTGCCGTCAGGGACACCCAGGGCGGGGGTGGGAGAAGCCGGCGCCGGAGACCCTTTTCAGGCGAGTTAGAGGCGAACCTCCCGCCATCTGTCCCAGGTGGCGCAAATGGGATGCCTTCAGGTAAAAGGCCAGGGCTCCCCCTGCAGGCAGCCCCTTCCCTGCCTCGGCTCTCCGTAAAGTGAGCATCCATTAACCACGTCCAGCCTGCCAGTCCCACCCTGCCCCAAGGATCGCAAGACTTCAGAAGAGGTTGTGGCTGGCCAGGAGGAGGGAGGGTGCCCTGAGCTGCTGTCTGCCCACTCGACTTAGTCGGAAGCCACCTTCCCTCTCACTTGGCTCACTCAGTCGATATGAACGTTCATGAAATCTGGGCTGGGCACCTCAATGGCAGGTCATCTTTCACCCTCACCGCCACCTTAGGAGTAAGGCTGTACGCTCATCCCCATTCTACAGAAGTGGAAGCGGAGGCACGGAACTGGACACAAACTCAGGCAGCATTTATGCCTAACTCTCTCTTTTTTACAAATTTGATACAGGGTCTTGCACCCAGGCTGGTGTGCAGGGGTACAATCAATCATTGCTTGCCGCAGCCTCGACCTCCTGGGCACAAGCAATCCTCCCAACTCAGCCTCCCCCAGTAGTTGGGACTACAGGGATGCATCACCAAAGTCTATTAATTAAAACAAAAAAATTTTTTTTTAGGTCAGGAGTTCAAGATCAGCCTAGGCATGATGAAACTCTGTCTCTGCTAAAAATACAAAGATTAGCTGGGTGTGGTGGTGTGTGCCTGTAGTCACAGCTACTTGGGAGGCTGAGGCAGGAGAATCGTTTGAACCAGGTAGGCAGAGGTTGCAGTGAGCCGAGATTGTACCACTGCACTCCAGTCTGGGTGACAGAGTGAGACTCCATCTCAAATATATATATATATATACATATATATGTATATATTTTAGAGTTGAGGGTCTCGCTATGTTGCCCAGCCTGGTCTCAAACTTGTGGCCTCAAGCAACCCTCCTGCCTTAGCCTTCCGAAGTGTTGGGATTACAGGCATCAGCCACCTTGCCCAGCCTCAATGGACTCTTTCTGTGTCTCCTTCTTCCCCTGGGAAACCACAGGCTAGGCCGGGACACTCCAGTCCTGAGATCAAACAGGATGGGGCCACTTACCTGGCAAGGCGACGGGTCTGAGCAGCAGGCAGAGCGAAGACAGCTAGGGAGGGAGGGATGGACTGAGTAGACAGCTTACAGAGAGAGGTCCACAGTCTTCTGAACAGTCCCAGGGGCGACCCTGGTCCTGGGCTTTATTCCCCCAGCACCTCGGGGCAGCCAATGCGGCTCCAGGGCTGGTTACACCCCCAGCCAGGACCCACCCCCTGGCCCCAGGCCACTGGAGCTAGCAGAAGAGAGGCGGAATCTGGCCAAGCTTCCTTCTCTGGCAGCTTCTTCCTGCTTTCCCCACAGTCCCCTCCTCCTCCCTCTTTCCACTTCCCCTTGTCTGTCCTCAGTTTTGTGAAAGAAAAATAAAAATTTGGGACCCCAGCTCACTATGGTAAAAGAAAAGGAATTAAGCGAAAAGCTGAGTCATGCAAAAAAACTGCCTTTCCTTTAGTTCCTAAGCAGGTAGCTTCAGAGTTAAATGCTGGCCGGGCACTTTGGGAGGCGGAGGCGGGTGAATCACCTGAGGTCAGGCGTTCGAGACCAGCCTGGCCAACATTGTGAAACCCTGTCTCTACTAAAAACACAAAAATCAGCTGGGCATGGTGGCACGT
>NW_022436942.1:71504782-71508279 GCF_009761245.1 Sapajus apella
GAGACGGAGTTTCACTCTTGTTGCCCAGGCTGGAGAGCAATGGCGTGACCTTGGCTCACGGCAACTTCCGCCTCATGGGTTCAAGTGATTCTCCATCTGGGATTACAGGCATGTACCACCATGCCGGCTAATTTTGTATTTTTAGTAGAGATGGGGTTTAGTAGAGATGGGGTTTAGTAGAGATGAGGTTTCTCCATGTTGGTCAGGCTGGTCTCAAACTCCGGACCTCAGGTGATCCACCTGCCTTGGCCTCCCAAAGTGCTGGGATTATAGGCGTGAGCCACTGCGCCTGGCCTTCTTTTTGATTACAGATTGGAGACTCATGAAAGGGACCCTGGGTGGAGGTGGCCCTGACCTTTGACAAATCTCCTACTGGTGCTTGGTACCAGCTTGAGCTATCTTTTTTTTCCTTTGAGACAATCTCCCTCTATCACCCAGGCTGGAGTGCAATGGCACGATCTCGGCTCATTGCAACCTCTTTCTCCTGGGTTCAAGTGATTCTCCTATCTCAGCTTCCCAAGTTACTAGGAGTATAGGCATGTGCCACCACACCCGGCTAATTTTTTTTTTTTTTTTTTTTTTTTTAGTGGAGATGGGGTTTCACCATGTTAGCCAGGGCTGGTCTTGAACTCCTGACCTCAAGTGATCTACCTGCCTCGGCCTCCTAGAGTGCTGGGATTACAGGCATGAGCCACCGCACCCAGCCTTGAGCTATCTTGATTGCCCCCCAAAACAGGACAATTTGCTGAGGCCTGGGAGCTCCCCATCTCCAGAGAACTCCTGATCTCCCCAAATTGGTTAATATCTGAAGTTGATGTTTCTGTGAAGCTTCTTTTCTGAGTATTACTCGCTTCCAATGAGGAAGGTGAGTTTTCCGGCTTCCACGATGAATGCAGGCAGGCAGCTCCTTTTTGGAGTTTCACTCGTGTCCGGCAGGGAAGGCGAGTGTGAGTTTTTCCTTCTTCTAGGGTGGCAGAGAGCAGCCTTCAGCCTGGGCCCCATGACCAGAAGTGAAGACTGACAACCAGCTGACCTGAACTTCTCCTTGCTGTTAGCGCGCTCAGTGTCTTACACGTTGCTGGGTCGTTGGTTCCCTTCGTTTAACTGTTTTCGTTTTTGTTGTTGTTTTGGTCTTTTTCCCATTGGATTGAACCAACGCCACGCGACTTGGTCAAATCTGAAGGGAAGTTTAAATGGTGATGAACATGGCCTCATGAATTGGCTAAATTCCCACAGCTGGGGAAAAAAAAGGAACAAGAAAAAACAGCCAGCAAATAGCAAGAGAAAAAAAAGAGGGAGAGAAGGATTTTGACTACCTGAGGGGCATTAGCTACATTGTTGTACCCAAGCGAGCCAAGGAATGCGCCACCCTCTGAGGTTGAATTATGAGTCCTTTATTAAGCCGGCGACCGAGAGGTGGCTAACGCCCAAAATTCTCTTGGCCCCGAAGAAAAAGTTAGGTGGTCTTTTATACCCTAGTTTTAAAAGGGAGGGGAACCTAGCTGAAGCAAATTTTTCTCAAAAGCAGAGTAAGCAAAGAAGTTAAAAGATAAACTGATACATGAGAAATAAAACAGTGCCCGGTGCGAGGGGCAAAGCTGTCATGGAAGACACGAAACTTACAGGTAACGGGGGCTCTGGGCGCTCGACGGCACCTGCATTCCCAGGCTCTGCTGGTGCCGCTTAATTCGGCCTCTTATCCACAAATGCATTCCTGGGTGCCCAGTGTCAGCCTGCCCCAGCTGCATACTATAGTTACATACTTAATGGTGAGAAAATATCTAAAATGAAGAAGCGAAGAGGGAGTCTGTCTGGCTCAAGAAGCTCACATAAAGCCTGAACAACTTTTAGTCTGAGAAAGAGAGTTAGTTTTAGCTGGCGAAAAGCAGGTTATCAATCACAACGTCACAAGGCCATCTTTTGCTAGTCAAGCCAAACGGAAAGAGGTTGCCTGGCTGTCACCTCACTCTAGTTCAGTAGCTGAGAGTCTGTCCCTTCTTCACCCTTTTTCACAGCCTCCCGAAGTGCTGGGATTACAGGTGAGAGCCACCCCACCCGGCCAGGATCTTTTTCTTTTTTCTTCTCAGTCGACTGAATTCTGTTCTGTCCAGTTTACCCCTGCTTGTCTCCTTTCTCTGCCGCCCTCTACAGCTTGAGGGGCCTAAAATAATTTCGAATAATTTCTGATTTGATATTTGTGTTACTTTTGAAATAGCAGCAGTTTGTCCCAGCTAAAATACGGTAATGCGATTTAAAAGGATTTTTTAAAGATCGCAATGGTTAAAAGCTTAATTAAAGGCAAATACCCAAGATGCGTATGTTTGTTTATTTATTGAAAGGGCCTTAATGCATTTTTTTTTTCTCTCCTAGGATCTGTTTTTTTTTTTTTTTTTTTTTTGAGATGGAGCCTCACTCTTTCACCCAGGCTGGAGTGCAGTGATGTGATCTCAGCTCACTGCAACCTCCACTCCTTGGGTTCACGTGAGGAAAGAAACCCCTCTTCCCTGTCTCTTGTCTCAAAGAAGGATGAAGTAAAAGTTGCGACATAGCAGGCATGAGGTCAGTGGCCTGGAGGTCAAAGATTAAAACCCCCCCAACCCTTAAGATCAAAGATCACCTGAGCTCTTAAGGGTGGGGGAGATACAGAGAAATGCCCTCTACTGTTCCCATTCGATCTTTCTCAAACCCCCACACTTACTTCATCTATCAGACCCACTCACATATACTTTCTAAAACTGTAAACCCAAGACCCTTTCACATGTAATATCTAGAGTTGTAAGCCTATATAGAGGCAGAGGTTTCCTTTGTTAGAGGAGCTTGGCTGTTAGGCAATTATGCCACCTTGCTCCCGGCCCAATAAATCACCCCTTCCTTCCCAGTTCGGTGTTTGAGAGGTCTGCTTCTCGTGGCCACTCCTGCTACACAAGTGACTCTCCTGCCTCACCCTCCCAAGTGGCTGGGATTACAGGCGCATGCCACCACGCTGGGCTATTTTTTTGCTGTTGTATTTTTAGTAGAGACAGTATTTCACCATGTTGGCCAGGCTGGTCTCGAACTCCTGACCTCAAGTTATTCACCCACCTCGGCCCCCCAGAGTGCTGACATTACAAGTGAGAGCCATCCCACCCGGCCAGGATCTTGTTTTTTCTTCTCAGTCAACTGAATTCTGTTTTCTCTAATTTAGTACTGCCTGTCTCCTTTCTCCTGCCACCCTCTACAGCTCAAGGGACCGAAAATAATTCCCAACAGCTTGGGATTCCTTAAGGAAAACAGAGAAGGTGCCAGATTCCTTTTTGGGGAGAAAACTCTGTTTTTCCCTATGGACCCCTAAGAGTACAAACAGATTAGTTCCTCTGAGATCTTCGACTGCTACCTTTTGTAGTGCGTTACCTGATTTTTTTTTTTCAAGACAGAGTCTCGCTCTGTTACCGAGGCTGGAGTGCAGTGACGTGATCTCAGCTCACTGCAACCTCCGCCTTCCGGGTTTGAGCAATTCT
>NW_022436942.1:71508379-71532661 GCF_009761245.1 Sapajus apella
TGCAACCTCCGCCTTCCGGGTTTGAGCAATTCTCCTGCCTCAGCCTCCTGAGTTGCTGGGATTACTGGTGTGCGCCACCACACTTGGAAAATTTTTGTATTTTTAGTAGAGATGGGGTTTCACTATGTTGGTCATGCTGGTCTCGAACTCCTGACCTCATGATCTGCCCACATCGGCCTCGGAAACTGCTGGGATTACAGGCGTGAGCCACCATGCCCAGCCACCTGATTCATTTTTTGATTAAAATTGTTATTACAGTAGGAGCTACTCTTGGATGTTTAAAATAAGAGAGGGTCTGGATGAGGGTCTAGCTACATTAAATTCTTTTTTTTTTTGAGACAGTCTTGCTTTGTTGCCAGGCGTCAGGCTGGAGTGCAGTGGCGCGATCTCGGCTCACTGCAATCTCCGCCTCCCAGGTTCAAGAAATTGTGCTGCCTCAGCCTCCCTAGTAGCTGGGACTACAGGTATACACCACCATGCCCAGCTAATTTTTGTATTTTTTAGTAGAGACGGGGTTTCACCGTGTTGGCCAGGATGGTCTCTATCTCTTGACCTCGTGATCTGCTTGCCTCAGCCTCCCAAAGTGCTGGGATTACAGGCGTGAGCCACCACGCCCAGCCAAAAAAATTTTTTTTTAAAGAAAAGAAAGGGTGTGGTTTAGACACTTAGATAAATGTCTTTGCAACAAAGTACACGGTAAACATCACACAGCCTAGGTCGGTGATATCACTCTTTGGAGACCCAGGATTTGGTGTGGGCTTTGCCCAGAGCTCTGAGATCCAGTCAAAAGATACAGACTAAATTTAAAACTACCCATCTAAATAAAATTGGTCTCCTTGTATAATCCCATGGTAGATTTCTATAACTTTTTGTTTGATTTGCTTTTTTTTTTTTTTTTGAGACAAGGTCTCCCTCTGTTGCTCCGGCTGGACTGCAGTGGTGCAATCATGGCTCACTGCAGCCTCGACTTCCCAGGTTCAAACAATCCTCCCACCTGAGCCTCCCAAGCAGCTGGGACTACAGGTGTTTGCTACCATGCCCGGCTAACTTTTATTTTTATTTTTTTGAAGAGCCAAAGTTTCATCATTATTGCCCAGGCTGGTCTTGAACTCCTGAGATGGGAGGAGGTCAAACCATCCTCCCATCTCAGCCTCCTAAAGAGTTGGGATTACAGGTGTCAGCCACCACGTTGGCCGTGGCATCCATTTTAAATCTCTCTAACACACCCAGACTCTTTTCTCTCTCTCTGTACTTTGAGCTATACCTTTTTGCTATCTGATTTTCATCTAAGAGTTGTTTATTTAGTATGCAAATTTAGGTCTATCTAGCTGACAGTTGCTGAGGCTAAAGAAACAGGTTATCCAGAAATGAGGGGTTGGGCTGGGCGTGGTAACCAGCACTAATTCCAGCACTTTGGGAGGCTGAGGTGGGAGGATTGCTTGAGCCCAGGAGTGACATCAGCTTGGGCAACATAGTGAGACCCCATCTCTACAAAAAATAAAAAAATCAGCTGAGTGTGGTGGCATATACCTATAGTCCAAGCTACTTGGAAGGATGAGGTGGGAGGATCACTTGAGCCTGAGTCAGGAGTTGAGTGGTTGAGGCTGCAGTGAGCCATGATCACACCATTGCACTCCTACCTGGGCAACAGAGTGAGACCCTGTCTCAAAAAAAGAAAAAGAAAAAGAAATTTGAAGTCTTGGCTGGGTGAGGTGGCTCACACCTGTAATCTCAGCACTTTGGGAGGCCAAGGTGGGCAGATCACCTGAGGTCAGGAGTTCGAGTCCAGCCTGGCCAACATGGTGAAACCCCAACTTTAAAAAATATATAAAAATAAATAAATGAAATTAGAAGTCTTAAATAGGAGGAAATAAAAAGGAAGTGTTAGGAATCTATAAGATCTACCTCTATCTGCCCAGGCGCGGTGGCTCACGCCTGTAATCCCAGCACTTTGGGAGGCTGAAGCGGGCAGATCACAAGGTCAGGAGATGGAGACCATCCTGGCTAAAACGGTGAAACCCTGTCTTTACTAACACCACAAAAAATTAGCAAGGCGTGGTGGCACGCGCCTGTAGTCCCAGCTACTTGGGAGGTTGAGGCAGGAGAATAGCTTGAACCTGGGAGGCGGAGGTTGCAGTGAGCTGAGATTGTGCCACTGCACTCCAGCCTGGGCAACAGAGCGAGACTCTGTCTGAAAAAAAAAAAAAAAAAAAGGAAAAAAAAAAAAGTCTGGGCGCAATGGCTCATGCCTGTAATTTCAGCACTTTGGGAGGCCAAGGCAGTGGATCATCTGAGGTCAAGAGTTCGAGACCAGCCTGGCCAACATGGTGAACAATGCTATCTCTATTTAAAAAAAGAAAAAAAAAATTAATATATTAAAAAATATCTACCTCTCTCTGTGTCTAACACATGTATATATTTGTGTCATGTATCTAATGTTACTCCTAAAAACAGATAAAAGAGCTCTAATGAAGTGACTTAAAGAAAAAAGTGCTGAAATCAGATACTTTATCAGAAAAATAGAGACTCTAAGTCCAAACGCTTTTTCAGGTTGACAACACTTGGGACCCCAGTTCACTTTGCCAAAAGGAAAACAACGGAGCTGGGAGCTGAGTCACGTGAGAAGCTGCCTTTCCTTTCATTCCTAAGCAGAGAGCTGCAGATAACAGGTTAAATAGCCCCGCAGCTGCTCTGTGTTCACCTTACCTTATGTAAAGCGCCAATTTATTGAGCTTGAGACAGTCACATACGTGACTATTCCCCTCCCTGCTCCTCTTCTCTCGGGACATGTAGATTCAGTAGTGTGACTGTACCCTCTTTCTTTTTCTTCCAGCTTCCAGTCTGCTTTTCCAATTTAAATACTGAAGACCTAAAATCATTTAGGGAGAAAGGCATGGACCCGTCTCCTCTTGGCATTGAGAACTGCCTCAGATACTGCCTTTTTTTTTTTTTTTTTTTTTTTTTTTAGACAGTGTCTCAATCTGTTGCCCAGCCTGAAGTACAGTGGTTCAATCTTGGCTCATTGCAACCTCTGCCTCCTGGGTTCAAATGATTCTCCTGCCTCAGCCTCCTGAGTAGCTGGGATTGCAGGCACCTGCCACCATGCCCAGCTAATTTTTGTAATTTTGGTGGAGACAGGGTTTCACCATGTTGGCTAGGCTGGTCTTGAACGCCTGGCCTCCCAAAGTGCTGGATTACAGATGTGAGCCACTGCACCTGGCCTAATACTTCTTGATTTATAGTTTCTTCACTTGCAAATGGGGACAATATCTACTTCCCAAGGACCATTAGAAAAATAAATTAAGGATTGTGTGAGATAATGCACTTGAAGTTGCTAGCATGTGATTGGCACGTAGTAGGTGCCCAAGAAACAATAACAGTAATAAAGCTAGAATGTCTAACAGCCACTGAGCCTCAGCAAGTACCAAACCACAGAGAAAGTGGGTACTGTTATTATGTCCATATTACAGAAAGGGAAACTGAGGCACATGAGATTGTCACTTGCCCAATTTCACCTAGGCAGTAAGAGGGAGGAACTGGCCGCAGAACCCAGGCAGCCTGCTCCCAAACCTGCAATCCAAAACAGGCTGAGCGCGGTGGCTAACACCTGTAACCCCAGCACTTTGGGAGGCTGAGGTGGGTGGATCAGTTGAGGTCAGGAGTTGGAGACCAGCCTGGGTAACATGGTGAAACCCCGTCTCTACTAAAAATAGAAAAATTAGCTGGGTGTGGCGGTGGATGCCTGTAATCCCAGCTACTCAGGAGGCTGAGGCAGGAGAATCACTTGAACCCAGGAGGTGGAGGCTGCAGTAAGCCGAGATTGCACCATTTTACTTCAGCCTGGGTGACAGAGTGAGACTCTGTTTCAAAAAAAAAAAGTTCCTTACCCAATAAATATACCCTATAAGTATATACACCTGCTGTGTACCCAACAAAATTTTTTAAACTTAAAAAAAATGAAAAACTTCCAAAACAGAGCAGTTCTGTATTGCCTTCCCCCATCAGCCTTTTATGACCTTTGGCATGAAGGGATGGGTGGATATGACCCCAGGGTACCAGGGTTCAAGTCCTGGCTCTATTGTTTCCTAGCTGTGTGGCAATAGGTAAGTTATTCTGCCTCCTGGAGCCTCAATTTTGTCATCTGTGAAATGGGAATGATAATGGTACTTCCCTTCTAGGATTAGGTGACTTGACAATGCATGTGTGGGAGACGCCTGGAATTGGCTGAGTGTTCAGTAAGTTAGTAACCATCATCGATCGTCATCATCATCATCACAGAACTGGAAGGTCTTGCATTTGAAAACTCTCCATGCCCCATGCCAAGACTCTTGTTTGTCCCTAGCTGTGTGGAGATCTTCTATCCACAGGGTGGCACACACACACACACACACACACACACACACACACACACACACTCACACACAGAGGCCTGGCCAACCCTCTCCCTGGCCTCCTCAACAAAGCTCTCTTGTCAGGCTGTCTGGGACGAGAATATTGATGAGCCAGAGGGCAAACAGGGTACAAACAGTGTGCTCAGCTGTCGTCCTCTGTGGGACAGGCTGTCCCCTCTTGCTGGTCCCCTCTTATCTTCCATGACACTCCCAGGCTCCCTCCGCAGTGGGGCATCCATGGGCGAGTTTTGGGGATGAGAGGTGGCAAACCTAGGGAGAGGTGGGGATGGTGAAGCTCACGTGGAGACAGAGCCTCCCTCGTGTGCATCTGAGTGTATACAGCTGGCACTCACTTTGCTGGAGCACCTGCTGGCACCCGATCCTTTATGTTTCCCAGGTGGGGTCTCCCATAAGCCCCAGACAACCAGGGGAATGGGCATTTTGAGTCCTATGGTACAGGTAGGAACAGGCTCAGAAGATGGGTAAAAGTGTCCCTGGGAACACGAGGTGACGAGTGCAGAAATGTCAGCCCAGGACTTCGGAGTCCTTTGAGGACATAGCGCCAGTGGAGAGGGTTGAGCAGGAAGCAGGTGGGCGATCCTGCCTGCCTGGTCACATTCAGAGGCCCCAGACTTAGACTTTTGATGATATCTCCACGCGAGGTTACCCACGAAGTCAGAGAGTTCAGACTGAAGAAAGACAGCGATTCACTATCTTACAACGCCAAATTAACTGACATGCCAGTGTTATGATTGGATATGGGAGAGGAGGTGGATTTGGAGCTACAAGTGGTAGGGACGAGATGACAAACTCTCTAGACCTCTGTATATTGTTCCATTTGCTTCACCAAGAATGTATCCGGCTGGGCGTGGTGGCTCACACCTATAATCCCAGCACTTTGGGAGGCCAAGGTGGGAGGAGTTGGTTTGGTTCTTACGTCATTGGTGGGTACACAGTAGATGTATATACTTATGGGGTATATTTATCAGGAGGAGTTCAGTTGTGCCCAAGAGTTCGCGACCAGCCTGGGGAACATGGGAAACCCTGTCTCTACAAAAAATACAAAAATTAGCTGGTGTGGTGCTGTGCGCCTGTAGTCCCAGCTACTGGGGAAGGTGAGGTGGGAGGATCACTTGAGCCTGGGAAGTGGAGGCTGCAGTGAGCCAAGATTGCACCACTGCACTCCAGCCTGGGTGACGGCGCGAGACCCTGTCTCAGTTTAAAAAAAACTGTATCAGAGCTGAGTGGTGACGTGCACTTGTCCACTCAGGAGGCTGAGGTGGGAGGATCACCTGAGCTCAGGTGTTCAAGGTCAACCTGGGCAACATAGCAAGAGTCTATCTTTAAAAAAAGGAATGTATCGGCCGGGCGCGGTGGCTCAAGCCTGTAATCCCAGCACTTTGGGAGGCCGAGGCGGGTGGATCACGAGGTCAAGAGATCGAGACCATCCTGGTCAACATGGTGAAACCCCGTCTCTACTAAAAATATAAAACATTAGCTGGGCATGGTGGCGCGTGCCTGTAATCCCAGCTACTCAGGAGGCTGAGGCAGGAGAATTGCCTGAACCCAGGAGGCGGAGGTTGCGGTGAGCCGAGATCGCGCCATTGCACTCCAGCCTGGGTAACAAGAGCAAAACTCCGTCTCAAAAAAAAAAAAAAACAAAAACGCAAAGGGGGGAAGAGACAAAATATATATCACTGTCTTTGATATCCTGTTTTGGATTATGCTTTTTAAAGTAACAACTCGATTGAGATATAATTCATGTACCAATACAATTCACCCATTTAGAGTATTAATTTCAGAACTTTTTCATCACTCCAAAAAGTCTTTCTGTATCCTTCCCTCCCCACCCCAGAACCCTGGCAACCAGTCTGTATTCAGTCACTGTGGATCCGCCCTGTTCTTTTTTTTTGAAACGGAGTCTTGCTCTCTCTCGGTGTGATTGGTCTTGGCTCACTTCAACCTCCGTCTCCCCGGTTCAAGCGAGTCTCCTGCCTCAGCCTCCCAGATAGCTGGAATTACATGTGTGTACCACCATGCCCCGGTAATTTTTGTATTTTTAGTAGAGATGGGGATTTGCCATGTTGGCCAGGCTGGTTTCGAACTCCTGACCTCCAGTGATTCACCCACCTTGGCCTCCCAAGTGCTGGTATTACAGGTGTGAGCCACTGCGCCTGGCTGCCCTCTTCTTTTGTCATTTGGTATAAGTGGAACCACACAGTGTGTGGTCTTTGTGTCCAGCTGCGGTCACTGGTGTCATGTTCTCACGATTCATCTGTGTTGTGGCATGTACCAGGCCTCCATTTCTTCTCATGAATAAATATTATTTCATCCTGTGGATAGACCACATTTTGATTACCTGTTCATCAATTCATGGACATTTGCTATCTGGGTACATCTTAATTTTTTCTTTTTGAGACAAGGTCACACTCTGTTGCCCAGGCTGGAGTAGTGTCATGATCATGGCTCACCGCAGCCTCAACCTCCCAGGCTCAAGTGATCCTTCTGCCTCAGCCTCTCAAGTGGCTGGGACTACAGGTGTGTGCCACCCCAGCCTGGAGTGCAGTGGTAAAATCTTGGCTTACTGCAGCCTTGACCTCCTGGACTCAAGTGATCCTCCCACCTCAGCCCCCCCAAGTAGTGGGGCTACAGGGACTTGCCACCAAGCCCGGCTAATTTTTTTTGTAGAGACAGGGTTTCACCATGTTGCCCAGGCTGGTCTTGAACTCCTGGGCTCAATGAATCCACCTGCCTTGGCCTCCCAAAATGCTGGGATTACAGGCATGAGCCACTGAGCCTGGCAACATCTTAATTTTTAAATATACCAAAAACAAAACAAAACAAAAAAACACCCTAAGAGGACTAGGGGCTTGCCCTAGGTCACACTGGGGAGAAAGGGGACAGAACCAGGTAGAGTGGCCACGTGATGGGGGCATTCTGACCAGTCCATCAGCTGCTGAGGGGTCTCAGGGAAAGGCTTGAACCTCAGAGGGATTAGTTCATACCTGTGATTGTAGCATCCCAGGCTTGTTCATTTCCAGAGAGCAAGCAAGGCACTTTCCTGAGAGGCTGTATAACTTTGTGGCAGACAGCATAGGCTGTGCAGTCAGACAGGCCCAAGTTCAAATCCAACTGTTGCCATCAACTTGCTGTGTGACCTTCGACAAGTCACTTAACCTTTCTGTGCTTTGGTTTCTTCAACTAGAGGAGTATCCACCTCTTAGATTTGTTATGAGGCTTTAGTAGCTTCATTGAGGTAAAACTGTAAGGACAGTTTCCAGCACATAGTGAGCACTCTGATGGCCAGAGCAGGTGCGGTGGCTCATGCCTGTAATCCCAGCACTTTGGGAGGTCGAGGTGGGTGGATCACTTGAGCCCAGGAGTTTGAGATCAGACTTGGCAACATGGCAAGACCTTGTCTCGGCTGGGCGCGGTGGCTCACGCCTATAATCCTAGCACTATGGGAGGCCGAGGTGGGTGGATCACCTGAGGTCAGGAGTTCAAGATCAGCCTGGCCATCAGGGTGAAACCCCATCTTAAAAAAAAAAAAAAAAAGACCCTGTCTCTACAAAAAATACAAAAACATTAGCTAGGCTTGGTGGCAAGTGCCTGTAGCCCCTACTTGGGGGGCTGAGGTGGGAGGATCACTTGAGCCCAGGAGGTCGAGGCTGCAGTGAGCCAAGATTGTACCACTGCACTCTAGGCTGGGGAACAGCGTGACAGGCTCTGCCTCAAAAAAAAAGAGAGAGAGAGATGGATATTTTGACTTTTTGGTCTGAAGGCATTCATGTCTGTAGCTCTGAGTGTTGGAGCACAAGGGTGCTCTTGTCTCACCTAGCTTTCCTTTAAAAGGTCTTGGATGACTGGGTGCCTGTAATCCCAGCACTTTGGGAGGTTGAGGCAGATGGATCACCTGAGGCTGGAAGTTCAAGACTAGCCTGGCCAACATGGTGAACCCCCCATCTCTACTAAAAATACAAAAAAATTAACCAGGCATGGTGGCTCATGTCTGTAGTCCCAGCTACTCAGGAGGCTGAGGCAGGAGAATCAGTTGAACCTGGGAGGTGGAGGTTGCAGTGAGCAGAGATCACACCAGGACACTCCAGCCTGGGTGACAGAGTAAAACCCCAACTCAGAAAAAAAAAAAAAAAAAAAGAAAAGAAAAGTCTTAGGAAGCAGGGAGGAAAGTGCAAGTCACCTTCTTCCCATTTCATAGATGGACACACTGAGAACCAGCTCCATCTAAACAAGCCTGAAATCCCAGGAGGCGGATGGTGACATCCGGCCAGGGAGCTTTGTCAAGTGCCTCTGTCATCTCCACTTCCTGGTTCAGTTACATCACACCTTCTGGGGAAGTGTCCTGGGGGATAGCCAGATCAGCGTGTCCTTGCTTGCAGGAGGTGGGTATTCTGACGGTTGTTTTCACAGCTGGGGAGGACAGGCAGCTCTCACCTCTGTTTGCCCTCCCTGGCCAGCGCAACCAAACCCTGAGTCTCATGATTAACTAAGGTCTCAGACCTCAGGCTGAAACTGCTGCCCTGCTGTGTGACGTTGGGGTGGTGGTCACCTAACTTCCCTTAGCCTCAGTTTCCTGTCCCGAGAGATGGGAACAATGATGTCTACAGGGTATTGCAAGGCTTAGAGACAATGGCAGCCTAGGGCCAGGCACCGAGTAAGGACTCAAAGAATAGCAGCTGCTATTTTTTATTTCATTTTATTTATTTATTTTTTTGAGACGGAGTCTCACTCTGTTGCCCAGGTTGGAGGGCAGTGGCACGATCTTGGCTCACTGCAGCCTCTGCCTCCCAGGTTCAAGCGATTCTCCTGCCTCAGCCTTCCAAGCAGCTGGGATTACAGGTGCGCACCACCACGCCCGGCTAATTTTTGTATTTTAAGTAGAGATGGGGTTTTACCATATTGGCCACGCAGGTGTGTGGTGGCTAACACCCGTAATCCTAGCACTTCGAGAGGTAGAGGCGAGTGGATCACCCGAGGTCAGAAGTTCAAGACCAGCCTGGGTAACACAGGGAGACTCTGTCTCTAAAAAATAAAATCAGCTGAGTGTGGTGGCATGCACCTGTAGTCCCAGCTACTCTGGAGGCTGAGGTGGGAGGATTGCTTGAGCCCAGGAGATTGAGGCTGCAGTGATTCGTCATTGTGCCTCTGCACTCCAGCCTGTGACACAGTGAGACCCTGTCTCAAAGAAAAAAAACTCCTCCTATGGTTGGCTTGGCCTACACCTGGGAATGAGGATGGCCAGCCTGTGAGGCTAAAAGCAAGCTGGAGTCCTCCAGGCCTGACTTCTCTCTGTCGTAATTTTTGCAAAGGAAGTTTCAGCCACCGTGAATTCTTTGAGCTCAGACACTGTGGCTATGAATTTCTGCCTCTTGGGACAAGAGCATCCAGGTTGGATGTGGGGTCCCTGGAAGATTGGTCCCATGGCCTATTTGCTGGGCGAGCTGGAGCAAGTTACTCAACTTTTTGTGCCTCAGCTTCTCCCTTGATCACCGATTCCTTTCCTTTTCAAAGGCAAGAGGACAGAGGGAGAGTTCCTCTGTATAAAGGTCTCAAACGTAAATACTTACGAGGGGCCAAGCAAAGCGCAGCTAGGTGTTGGGACTGCAGTGGGGAGAAGGGAGGACAGTGACACACGTAGAGCCATGTCTCTCTGCAGAGGACAATGTGCCCCAGCTCCAGCCAGGGGGACTGTGACCTCCCAGTGTGAGACCCTCTCTGGTCTCTAGCAATGTGTCATCTTGGCCAGGGTTGATGAGTCTGAGAACGTAGCTAAGACGCTCTGTTGTATTGGGTGTTGGGAGACCTGCACCCAAATTCCACGCAGTTACTCCTCACTAGTTGGGCTGGCCCCCTGGCTGCCTGAGCCTCAGCTCTTTCACAATTTAGTGGAACTAAGCCTTCGGGGCTTGGGGAGCAGATGACACTGAGTCCAGTATTAAACCTGCAAATTGGGAAGGGCTAATCTCAGGCGTCAGAGGCTTGTCCCTCTTCTCCACGCAATTCCCTTGTCCTGGGAACAGGAAGGGCAGCCAGGGGTGAGGATGGTGTAATGAAGCTTAATGAATAACCCAGGGGACTGGTCAGGGTGGGTGTTTGGCGGCCCGAGGTGTCAGGGACAGGGGCTGGCTGACGAACATGGCTCTGGTGGGGACGGGTCAGTGACCTGGCCCACCTCTCCAGCCTCATCTGCTCTCTGATGCATGTGGCTTCCCCAGCCCATCCTCTTCCTCACCCAAGCCAGGCACTCTGCAGCCTGGTCCCTCTGGGTCTGAGCCCCGGGCTCTGCCACTGCTATGTGACCTTGGAAAAGCGACTTGGCGTCTCTGGCCCTATATCCACATTGGAGGGTTTATTATCATACTTTCCAGGCAGTTGTTTGCATTCTGTGACACAATGACGCCACGGTACTTCAAACACTCACGTGCCATCTTTGCAACTTTTGACATATTGTCCTGTGTCACTTCTTTTATAATAGTAATAAAAAGCAGTAGCAGCCAGGCGCGGTGGCTCACGCCTGCAATCCCACCACTCTGGGAGGCTGAGGCGGGCATTCACTTGAGGTCAGGACTTCAAGAGCAGCCTGGCCAACATGGTGAAACCCCGTCTCTACTAAAAATACAAAAATTAGCCGGGCGTGGTGGTGAGCTCCTGCAATCCCAGCTACTCAGGAGGCTGAGGCAGGAGAATCCCTTGAACCCATGAGGTGGAGTTTGCAGTGAGCCAAGATTGTGCCACTGCACTCCAGCCTGGGTGACAGAGTGAGTGAGACTCTGTCTCAAAAAAACAAAACAAAATAAAACAGAAGCGACAGCAGCAAACACAGAGCACTCCTACTGTTCTCACGTGGTACCTGCGTTAGCTCATTCACTCCTCACATCGACTGCTAGAGAAGCAGCATTTTATCCCCATCTTACATTTGAGGGAAAAGGGCACAGAGAGGTTAAGTGACTTACTCAAGGTCACACAGTCAGAAAGTGGCAGAGCAAGTATTTGTATCAGATCTTGGCTGCCGGGTCTTAGTTTTAACTACTAGTCATGCTGTGTGTTCATGCCAGAAACTACTACTATTATTATTATTACTACTAAAAAAACATATATATATATATTCTAAAGACAGAGTTTTGCTCTTGTTGCCCAGGCTGGAGTGCAATGGCATGACCTAGGTTCACTGCAAACTCTGCCTCCCCGGTTCAAGTGATTCTCCTGCCTCAGCCTCTTGAGTAGGCGGTATTACAGGTGCTCACCACCATGCCCAGCTAATTTTTTTTTTTTTATGGCAGCACTTTTATTTTTCCTTAACGCAATGATGTGTTGCTGGGACCTCATGTTCTCACATAACAGTAGAAAACCAAAATTTGTTGCCATCTCTTTAAAGAATCGAGAGTTGCGTACAAAAAGACCTTACATAAATGAAAAGGATGAATACATTTACAGGTGTAAATGCAAACTGCTTCCAACTCAAGGCAAGTAACAGGCCACGGTGCTCTGGCAGGAAAAATCAGCTGAGAAAGGAAACTGGGTCCTGTGGCTTGGACTTTCCAGCCTGGCAAGGGCTGCCAGTCTCTAGAGCAATCCCAGCACACTCAGCCCTGACACGTGAATACCCTGCACAGACAGGAGCCTGCTGGCCACGCAGACTCGCCAAGCCAGCCTTGTCTGCCATAAGCATGTTCTTACCTCAGCCACAAAGTGACCAAGCCACATGTACTAAGGGTTGAAGTCAAAGATATGTACAGGGTATTAAACAACTACCAAGGGGAACAGTTAACTTGAATACAAGGTCAAAATCAGCAACAAGTTCTACAATCCCGTGCTGATATCAGATACAAGCTTCAAGGACAAGTATTTTTCGAAGGCTTATTCCAGTTTCGTGAGGCTAGCATGAGGTGTATGCATTTGCCAGGGGCAAATTTATACTTCTGAATTAACCCATGCAGCAAATGCTACGCATCTGCTCGCAGTCCATTTAGAAGCATTTGTGGTGGACGATGGAGGGGCCAGACTCGTTGTACTCCTGCTTGCTAATCCACATCTGCTGGCAGGTGGACAGTGAGGCCAGGATGGAGCCACCGATCCACAGAGAGTACGTAACGCTCTGGGGGAATGATGACCTTGATCTTCACGGTGCTGGGCGCCAGGGTAGTGATCTCCTTCTGCATCCTGTCGGCGATGCCTGGGTACATTGTGGTGCTGCCGGACAGTACCGTGTTTGTGTACAGATCTTTGTGGATGTCCACGTCATACTTCATGATGGAGTTGAAGGTGGTCTCGTGGATGCCATGAGAGTCCATGCCGAGGAAGGAAGGCTGGAACAGCACCTCCGGACACCGGAACCGCTCGTTACCAATGGTGATGACTTGGCCGTCGCGCAGCTCATAGCTCTTCTCCAGAGAGGAGGAGGAAGCGGCTGTGGCCACCTCCTGCTCGAAGTCCAGGACGACATAGCACAGCTTCTCCTTGATGTCGCACACGATCTCCCGCTCCGCCATGGTGGTGAAGCTGTAGCCGTGCTCGGCGAGGATCTTCATGAGGTAGTTGGTCAGGTCCCGGCCAGCCAGGTCCAGACACAGGATAGCGTGGAGAAGGGCATAGCCCTCGTAGATGGGCACCGTGTGGGTGACCCCATCTCCAGAATCCATGACAATGCCAGTGGTGCACCCAGAGGTGTAGAGGGACAGCACAGCCTGGATAGCCACGTACGTGGCCGGGGTGCTGAAGGTCTCAAACACGATCTGAGTCATGCTCTCTCTGTTGGCCTTGGGGTTCAGGGGGGCCTTGGTCAGCAGCACGGGGTGCTCCTCCAGGGCCACACACAGCTTGTTGTAGAAGGTGTGGTGCCAGATTTTCTCCATGTCATCCCAGTTGGTGACGATGCAGTGCTCGATGGGGTACTTCAGGGTCAGGATGCCACGCTTGCTCTGGGCCTCATCGCCCACGTACGAGTCCTTCTGACCCATGCCGACCATCACACCCTGGTGCCGAGGGCGCCCAACAATGGAGGGAAACACGGCTCAGGGGGTGTCGTCCCCATCTTTGCACATGCTGGAACCATTGTTGATCACGAGCGCAGCAATTTCTTCTTCCACTGAGACCGGCGGAGGAGTGGGGCTGCAGAGAACGCAGTACGCGAGCTGGCGGTGGCGACTGAGAGCCCAGCTAATTTTTTGTATTTTTAGTAGAAATGGGGTTTCACCACATTGGCCAGGCTGGTCTCAAACTCCTGACCTCAGGTGATCCACCCTCCTTGGCATCCCGAAGTGCTGGGATTACAGGTGTGAGCCACTGGGCCTGGCCAATTTATATATATATATATATATATTCCTTTTCAAATATATATATAATCTATATATATATTCTCTTTCTCTCTCTCTATGTATATATACATAGATATATTTTTAGATGGAATCTTGCCCTGTTGCCCAGGCTGGACTGCAGTGGTGCGATCTCAGTTCACTGCAACCTCCGCCTCCTGGGTTCAAGCAATTCTCCTGCCTCAGCCTCCCGAGTAGCTGAAATTACAGGCCTGCACCTCCATGCCTGGCAAATTTTTTGTCTCTTTAGTAGAGACAGGGTTTCACCATGTTGGCCAGGCTGGTCTCGAACTCCTGACCTCATTCATGATCTATCTGCCTTGGTCTCCCAAAGAGCTGGGATGACAGATATAAGCCTGGCCACTAATGTATCTTTTTAAAGAGGCTCCATTTTTAAACTTTAATACCAACCTTAGCTTCTTCCTAAGCCATCATATCAATGAAACAATGGATCTGATATTTTACTTACACATACACATACATATGTATACACACACACATATATATCTACATACATACACATATCTTTCCTAGTGCACACAGAAATAAATCACAAACTATTAAAAAACCTTTGGGGGCTGGGCACAGTGGCTCTTGCCTATAATCCCAGCACTTTGGGAGGCCAAGGCAGGAGGATTGCTTGAGGCCAGGAGTTCAAGATCAGCTTGGGCAGCACAGTGAGACGTCGTTTCTAAAACAAACGACGAACGGTGTGGGATACGCTGGGCAGCACCACGCACTGGTATATGGCAGACACACGCTCAACGCAGCTAGTCTGCTTCTTGTCAAAGCCTGAGCTGTGTACTGAGTTTCTACTACTTCAAGAAGCCCTCCCTGGTCTCGCCCCACCCCCAGCTACCCTATGGGGACTCCCTCTATCATCTTAGGAGGTGTTAGAGTTGCCACCGAGTTGGGTGTCTTCCTCTCCGCTCCACGCTGGAGGCCACCTCAAGGCACAAACTGGATTTTACCACCTCTGTGTCCCAGTGCCCAGTCCAGGCCAAGGCACCCGACCAGGAGGGGTGTGTGTCTGAGGATGGGTATAAAATGCCAGAGTCCACATGAAGGATCACAGCCAAGCAGCTCCATCTAACCCCAAGTGGCTGGGAGTTAATCATCAAACCTGGGGAGATCACAAACAGCCCAAGAAGGATGTACATCTGTGCCGCCTGGTCTTCCTGCACCCACCTTCCACATAGGGAAACTGAGGCCCAGAGATGGGCATGATCTGCTTCGGTTCACACAGTGAGATGGTGCAGACACAAGACATGAATTTGACCATGTTATCCCCCCGCCTAAAGCCTTCTGTGGCTCCCTAGTGCCCCTGGGTAAGGTCCAAACTCTGGATTGGTACAAGCATCCCTGTGGACTCTGATCTCTGCTGGTGTCTCCAGCCCCAACCCCACTTGCTCCCTCACCCTTGCCTTCTCCCTCCCAGCCCCGCTGGATACTTCCCCGACCCTGGAACACACCATGTTTTTCATTTCCAGACCTTTGTCCTCCCTGTGCTTGACTCCTGGCTTCACTCAGACTTCCCCTCCTCCAGGAAGCCTTCCCAGCTCCCTAGGGCCAGGTGGGGTGCCTGCACTGGGTTACAAAGCCCTGCCCGCTCCTCAGCTGCCAATATCTGATAGCACTGAAAATTGCTCTCTAATGGCCCCTGAGGGCTTTGAGAAGGCAGGGGACATGCTATCTTGTTTGAGGCCAAAAGTCCAGGGATTGGCACATAGTAGGCGTCTAATATTTATTGAATGAATGGTCATTCATTTGAGTAGTAAATAATTTCGTGAGTTCTCATGTTGGGTGTAAAAGATCAGAGACGCAGAGGTGCTTCAGACAAAAATATACCTTTCCCACATGACGAATGATAATTGTTTTATTGGCCGGGTGCCAAGATTATGCCAGTAATCCCAGCACTTTGGGAGGCCGACGCGGTGGATCACCTGAGATCAGGAGTTTGAGACCAGCCTGGGCAACATGGTGAAACTCCGTCTCTACTAAAAATACAAAAATTAGCTGGGCATGGTGGCAGGTGCCTGTAATCCCAGCTACTCGGGAGGCTGAGGTGGGAGAATTGCTTAAATCTAGGAGACAGAGGCTGCAGTGAGCGAAGACCGTGCCACTGCAGCCCAGCCTGGGCGATGACTGAAACTCCATCTAAAAACAACATTGTTTCTTTGTCCCTGTTTTCCTATCTCAGATGTAAGCTGACCCCAACAGGGGTTCAGGGGAAGTGGATGGCATCCGGGACAATCACTAGACCTAAAATGAGAGGATATGGAGATGCCTGCATCATGGAAGAGACGGCCAGGGCCTGGGGGGAAGGCTCTCTGCCCCTTACTGGCTGGGTAGCCTTGGCCAGGTAAGTTCTCTTCTCTGAGCTTCAGTTTGCTCATCTGTCAAATGAGGTGGGGTGGTCTACGAGTCATATAGGCAGTGCATGAGTCACAGGCAGTTCAGGGGAAGTCAGTGAGGCTTGCTCTCACCCCCTCTCCTCCTCCGTCTTCACCCGGAGCCTTAGGATCTGGAGCTGTGTCTTTAACAAGGGAGGAGGGGCCAAGGTTGCAGGAAGCTGACCAAAGCTGGACAGGGCTGTTTCCCCCGCAGGCTGGAGGGCAGCAGCTGCGGCCGCACTGGTCTGGGACAGTCTGGCAGAGAGGTGAGGGGCCTGGGGCCAGCTGGGGCCTCTGGGGCTCAGCGTGTGCGTGAATGAGAGACTGTTGGAGTTTGGGAGGCTTTGGGCAAAGTCCAAGCTGAGCAGGTGGAAGGGAGAGGGGCCGAGCGTGGTCTAGGCCTTCCCAGGAATGTCGATTCAATTCAGGGTGCCCTGCAGAAGAAGGCATGGTGCTGGGGACCCTGAGGGGCGAGAGTGGGTTCTGCTGCCAGAGGGGCAGGGCTGGGCATTCTGCCAGCCAAGGGGCTGGCCTGAGTTGTCCCAGCCCTGGCACCAGGGATTGGGCTGTGGAGTGCCACCCAGGTGGCCTCTGGGGAAATACTTTGGGGACAAGGGAGGTGGACAGCATTGGTGGGCCTTACCTCAACTCAGAGATGTGACAGGTAAGGCCCAGTGACAAAAGTGACTTGGCCAAGGTTGGCATGACTGGGACCTGAGCCTAAGCCCCATGCCTCCCCCTGGGTTATTGCACAGCAGGGAGAACCCAGGTCCCCCATTTCAGCCCCAGTGGCTGCCATACTGGACAAGAGCTGTGTGTCCCTGGGCCAAGACAGCTCAGCCCCAGACCTCAGGTGCCTGATGGGGTCTGGGGTTGATAAGGCTGTTGGCAGCTTGGGGCTTTTTCATTTAACTGATGCCCACTGTCCTCTTGTGAGTCAGTATAACCAAGAGAGCTGGGGAAGCCTGGAAACTGAGCTAGGAGCATTTGGTTCCTAAGGACAATTGGCAATAAATATTAAATGCCTACAGCTTTCATAAGAGCAATGATAACGCTCATATATTGGAGAAGTATAGCATCGTGGTTAATAGCACGGATGCCGAAGACACTGCCTGGCTGTGAATTCTGGCTATGCTGTTTCTAACTGTGTGACCTTGGATAAGTTACTTAATCTCTCTGGGCCTCAGGTTCACTGTCTACAAAATGGAGTTTCAATGGTGAGTTAATGGCTCACCTGTTGTGGGCCAACAGGTGGCTCATACCTGTTATCCCAGTGCTTTGGAAGGTGGAGACAAGAAATTGACCTGAGGCCAGGAGTAAAAGACCAGCCTGGACAACTCAGCAAAACTGGGTCTCTACAAAAATGTAAACATCAGCCAGATGCAGTGGTGCATGTTTATAGTTCCAGCTACTCAGGAGGCTGAGGTGGGAGGATTGCTTGAGCCTGGGAGTTCAAGGTTACAGTGAGCCACGATCGCACCGCTGCACTCCAGCCCAGGTGAGAGAGTGAGACCCTGTCTCTTAAAAAACCACCAAAAAACAAGAAAGAGGAAGGATTATGGAGAAGGGGAGTTCATTCTGGCAATTCCAGGGTCCCCAGGGGCAAAATCTGGGGATTTTACAAGAAAGGAAGAGGGACCCAATCTCAAGTGGACACACATATCAGATCGACCCCTGCCCTCCACCCAGCGGGGGTGCCCTTACTAGGCAGGCTCACTGAATCCTCACATGGCACAGTCCTGCCATGCATATGCTCTTCTTGCAGTTTGTTGTGTGTTTGGTGAGACAGAGTCTCGCTCTGTCGCCCAGGCTGGAGCGCAGTGGTGTGATCTCGGCTCACTGCAACCTCTGCCTCCTGGGTTCAAGCAATTCCTCTGCCTCAGCCTCCCGAGTCGCTGGGACTACAGGTGCGCGGCACCATGTCCAGCTAATTTTTTGTTTTTTAGTAGAGACAGAGTTTTTCACCATGTTGGCCAGGATGGTCTCGATCTCCTGAACTTGTGATCCACAGGCCTCGGCCTCCCAAAGTGCTGGGATTACAGGTGTGAGCCACTGTGCCTGGCCAGTTTGTTCTCATTTTTCAGGTCTTAGTTTTAATGGTCACCTCCTCTAAAAGGCCTTTCCTGACCTCCATACCCAAAGCAGGTCCCCTTGTTCTTCTCTTTAGTACTCCCTATGTGCGTGTTTCCCTCTTAGTTTTCAACATTTCTGATTATTTTGTTTGTCTATGCAGTTATTTGTTAAGTGTCCATCTCCTCATCAGACTATAAGTCAGCTCCAAGGTAGATGTCTATTTTGTCCACAGCAGCATCCCCTGTTGCTAGGTCAGGACCTGCATCTTGTAAGTGCCTGGTAAACATGCTAAAGTAAGGGTGAGCAGGTCAGCATGCTCAAAGCATGACACAAGGTACCAGTGAGATAACGTCTTCAGAGGACTCAGCCAATGACTGACACGTATTAGGCACTCAACAAATGATAGATGTTATTCTTTTTTTTTTTTTTAAAGACAGAGTCTCACTCTGTCACCCAGGCTGTAGTGGTGCTATCTCAGCTCACTGCAACCTCTGCCTCCCAGATTCAAGTGGTTCTCCCGCCTCAGCCTCCCAAGTAGCTGGGACTACAGGCGTGTACCGCCATGCCCGGCTAATTTTTGTATTTTTAGTAGAGACAGGGTTTCACAATGTTGGCCAGGCTGGTCTCAAATTCCTGGCCTCAAGGGATCCACCTGTCTCAGCCTCCCAAAATGCTGGGATTACAGGCCTGAGCCACCACACGTGGCTGATGTTATTCTTATTAATTTATACCATAACCTATGACTTGGGGACTGTTTTTATCCCCATTTCACAGAAGGGGAAACAGGCACAGAGAGGTTGTGACACTTACTTGGGTCACACAGCCAGGAAGTCAGAGCTGGTTTTTAACGTTTGTTCTGATCAACCCCAAAGCCTGTGCTCTTGGGGTCCAGGGTTGAGCTGAGGCCCAGGCTGGGGTATGCCGCATTTGGGGATCAGTGATGACCCAAGATGAGAGGTGTCTTGGATGAGACTGGGAAGAGTTGGCTCAGGCTGTGCCCTGCCTGAGGGGTCCCTGAGGATTCCCACGGCTTTCTGACAAGAGTGCGGGATCAAACTCAGGGCCAAGAGACCTCGATCTCTGATCTTGGAACCCCAGCCATGACTTAAAGTTGGACAAGAAGTTTAGGTTTCTGAGTGGGCAGGGGAGGTTGGAGCGCTCCCCCTAGCGGCCAATAATGGAATGGTGGAACCAGCCCAATGCTTTTCTGCCTGGGAGAAGAGGGACTGGCTGTGTGTTCCTTTTTTTCTCTGCTGTTTTTACTCCCTCTCATTTCCTCCCTCTCTTCTTTCCGTCCTTACCCACTGGTCCATTCACTCACAACTCCTTGGCTTAAAACCTCCCAATGCGCTGAGCGCGGTGGCTCATCCCTGTAGTCCCAGCACTTTGGGAGGCCAACGTGGGCAGATCACTTCAGCTCAGGAGTTTGAGACCAGCCTGGCCAACATGATGAAACCCCGTCTCTACAGAAAATACAAAAATTAACCAGGTATGGTGACGTGCACCTGTGGTCCCAGCTACTTGGGAGACTGAGGCAGAAGAATCGCTTGAACCCGGAGGCAGAGGTTGCAGTGAGCCGAGATTGCACCACTGCACTCCAGCCTGGGCGACAGAGCAAGACTCGGTCCCAAACACCACCACCATCGCCCCCTCCTCCCCCCCCCCCCCCCCCCCCCCCGCCCCTCCTCCACCCCCCCCCCCTCCTCCTCCTCCAATGGCTTTGCATTGTGAGTAGAATTTGAATAACTTCCAAACATTTCTCTGTGGGTGGGAAACCCCTGGCGGCACCCCTGCCCACCTCCCCACCCTCACCTCCTCCCTTCCCCTCCTCCCCTCCCCTTCTCCCCTCACCTCCTCCCCTCACCTCCTCCCCAAACCCCTTCTCTGTGCATCAGCAGCACTCCAAGTGCATTTCTCCCTGGAGGCGGTCCTGGCTGCTGCTCTCTGCAGGAATGCTTTTCCTCTTGGCGCCCTTCCTGTCATCCATTTCAAAGTTTCCCCTTTCCGGAATATACAGATGGAGAGAGAGTTAAAAGACCCCTCAGCCAATCAAAATGCACCCGTGTGATTTGCAACCTGATTCAAACCGTGAAAAACCCCAAACCACAACCAACACAGAATCAGCCACGGATCATATTTAATGGGATGATTTGAAATGTGAATAATTACCAGATATTTTATGATATGAAGAAATTATATTTTTAGATGTGATCATAGTATTGTGATTACATTTTCTTAAAAAATTAGCCTCAGTGAGGTATAATTTACATAAAACAAAATTAGCCCACTTTAAATATAGACTTCAATGTGAATTCCATATTCACATTGAAATGAAACCATATGGTTACATATAAAAAAGGAGTTCTTAAGCCAGATGCAGTGGCTCATGCCTGTAATCCCATCACTTTGGGAGGCTTGGGCAGGAGAATCCCTTGAGCCCAGGAGTTTGAGAGCACCCTGGGCAACACAGTGAGACCCTATCTCTACAAAAAGGGACAAAAATTAGCTGGACATGGTGGGGTGCGCCTGTGGTCCCAGCTACTCAGGAGGCTGAGTTGGGAGGATGGCTTGAGCCTGAGAGATTGGGGCTGCAGAGAGCTGTGATCGCAGTACTGTATTCCAGCCTGAGAGACAGAGTGAGATCCTGTCCCCAAAACACAAGTCCTTTACCTCTAGAGATCATGCTGTAATATTTACAGATGAAATAATATAAAAGAAAAATATAATAGTAGTTAAGGGTAAATAATAATATAGGAAGGGGGAGTAGGCACCCATAGGGAAGCGAGTTAGACCGTGAGTTGATGATTGCTGAAGATGTAGGTTTTTTGTTTGCTTGTTTTTGAGACAGAGTCTCACTCTGTTACCCAGGCTGGAGTGCAGTGGCACAACCTTAGCTCACTGCAACCTCTGCATCCCAGGTTCAAGTGATTCTCCTGCCTCAGCCTTCTGAGTAGCTGGAATTACACGTGCATACTGCCACGCCCAGCTAATTTTTTGTATTTTTAGTAGAGATGGAGTTTCACCACACTGGCCAGGCTGGTCTTGAACTCCTGACCTCAAGTGATCTGCCTGCCTTGGCCTCCTAAAGTGCTGGGATTGTACACGTGAGCCACCGTACCCAGCCAGCTGAAGGTCTTTATACAGTTCTTAATATTTTTGCTGTATTTATGTTTTCCATTACAAACGTTTTTACAAAGTTTTCCTCCTGAGAGGTCTTTCCTGACTGCGCTTACTAAAATAACACCTCATACCCTCTGCAAGTCACTCTTATTTGAAATTCTGCAACTTTTCCTAGTGGAAAGTTTATATGACTCATGGGTCCCAAAACCTGGAAATGCCTGGCACATAGTAGGTGCTCAATAAACATTTTTTGAATGATGAATGGATTCTCCCACTCCCTCAATCATTCCTCACCATATATTGGCCACATTCTACATCCCTGGCACTGTGGACAGCCACACTTACAAAATGAAAGGACCCCAGGCCAAACTTCTTTGACCAGATGGGGAAACTGAGGCCCAGAGGGACAAAGATACTTGACAGGGGTCTCACAGCTTGGCAGCTGGATGGGGCCAAGGGCACCTAAGCCAAGGGTTTTCTCCACCTTCCCCTTTCCCGTCCTGGTTAAGAGAGCTCTTGACAGGGACTGCCTGGTGGTGACCTTCATGTCCTCTTGCAGGCTAGCTACCTGGTCTCCAGAATGGATGGGCCTGTGGTGGAGCATGCCAAGCAGGAGCCCTTCCACGTGGTCACGCCTCTGTTGGAGAGCTGGGCGCTGTCCCAGGTGGCAGGCGTGCCTGTCTTCCTCAAGTGTGAGAATGTGCAGCCCAGCGGCTCCTTCAAGATTCGGGGCATTGGGCATTTTTGCCAGGAGGTGAGGGTGTGTGGGCAGGAGGGGAGAAGTGAACTATACAGGAGGGAGGGAGGAGTGAGGGGTGTGGGCTGGGGATGGATTCAGGCAGGAGGGAAACATGAATGCATGCAGATGGGAGAATAGAGGCGAGGGCAGGGCTGTGGGCAGGATGAGGGGTAAAGGCGTGTTGGGAGTGGGGTAGGGAGATTCTAACCCCATTCCACACAGGCCTTCATGACACCAGCTTGGGTTAGCCCCTAACCCTATTCCTTCTCTTCCCAGATGGCCAAGAAGGGATGCAGACACCTGGTGTGCTCCTCAGGTGACCCCGCCCTTTTTTTGTTTCATGGGGGTCCTCAGGGCAGAGGTTGGGGGAGGAGGAGCTATGGAGCAGCAGTAGATGTTCAGGCCTTGGTCTCCTCTTAAACACCCCAGCCTCGATGGCCAGGCGCGGTGGCTCAAGCCTGTAATCCCATCACTTTGGGAGGCTGAGGCGGGTGGATCACGAGGTCAAGAGATGGAGACCATCCTGGCCAACATGGTGAAACCCCGTCTCTACTAAAATACAAAAATTAGCTGGGCATGGTGGCGCACACCTGTAGTCCCAGCTACTCTGGAGGTTGAGGCAGGAGAATTGCTTGAACCCAGGAGGCAGAGGCTGCAGTGAGTTGAGATCGTGCCACTGCACTCCAGCCTGCAGCCTGGCAACAGAGCAAGACTCTGTCTCAAAAAAAAAAAAAAAAAAAAAAAAAAGGCCCCAGCCTCATCAAGGTCGCTGATGAGGCAGCTACTGTGTTTCCCATCCTAGCCCTCTCCCATAGTTCAGGACTCACGGTGGCAGCAAGTGCCAGAAACACAATGCATATAGGTTTAAGCTACAGGCTCTGAGAATGGCAAATTCTTGGGATAAGTGACTTTCAGGCACAGGGGGATCCAGGAGCTCTCCTCTCTGTCTCTCCTTCTCTGGGCTTTGCTTTCCTGTATATTAGCTTTACTTTCAGGGGGGCCTCATGGTAGCAAGATGGCCACCAGGAATTCCAGCCTTGCATTCTACCACCCTCCCAACCCTAGAGAAAGTGAGCGCCCTTCCTAATGCCTTGCTGCCATCCTGGAATTGGTCTTTGTTGGTCCCGCTTGGGTGGCGTCTTCATCCCTGAACCAGTCATGGGTTGGAGGTTAGGTTCTCTGATTGGTTCAACCTCGGTCACTTGTCCCCCTCCAGTAGAGGAATGAGTCAGCGGGGCAGATGAATGTTGGGGAGGAGTGGCTCTGGAAGGGATATGGTGATGCGGGGGGAGGCATGCCGAAGGCCAGTGCATCTCTGCCCACTGCCCCTTTCCTCCTTTCTGCACAGGGGGGAATGCGGGCATAGCTGCTGCCTACGCCGCTGGGAAGCTGGGCATCCCCGCCACCATCGTGCTCCCCGAGAACACCTCCTTGCAGGTGGTGCAGAGGCTGCAGGGGGAGGGGGCCAAGGTCCAGCTGACTGGAAAGGTAAGGGCCCTGGGAGGGAAAACCGTCTGGAGTGGGCCGTTCCCCTTACTCCCCACCCCACCCCAAACGTCCTGTCTCCTCTTCCTTTCCATGAGCTGTGGCTGGGACCCAGTCCTCTCTCAGGACAGCTGAGCTGAGTGGGGAATAAGGTGTGATGGGTGTTGAGGGCTGGGACCTCCTGACTTGCCCCTGCCCACCCTGAGAAGTACCCCCATGTATGAACCAAGACAAATGGGAAGCCGGCGATGGACAGGAGACTGTCTCCGACATCCTCGCCAGCACCTGGTACTGTCCACTTTGAACATTCTTGCTGTTAGATAAGGCATGAGGTATCAGGATGAGGGCAGCGTCAGTTCCCGTTCTGAGACAGCCCAACAGGAATGGTGTCCGCTGAGGATACCGCCGGTTCCCCATGTTACCAGAGAAACAGAGACACAAACACAGTCTTTCTTTCCTTCTGGGAAGAAGGAAAAAAATCATTCCAATAATGGAAAACAGATTTTTAAACCTCTCAAAATTAAAACTAAAAGCCATACTATGGTACCTCAAAGCTTGTCCCAAATACTTACTGTATATAGTTTCCTCCCTCCATCCTTCCCCCCTCCCCCACTCCCCCCCTTCCTTCCTTCTTCCTTCCTCCCTCCCACCCTTCCTTCCTTCCTCTTCCCTCCCTCCCTTCCTTCTTCCTCCCTCCCTCCCTCCCTTCCTTCGTTCCTTCCTTCTTCCTCCCTCCCTCCCTCTTTTCCTTC
>NW_022436942.1:71532671-71597130 GCF_009761245.1 Sapajus apella
CATCTAATCATCCTTCCATACATCACCCTTTCTCCCTCCCCCTCTCTCTTCTTCTTTCCATCCATCTATCCATCCATCCATCTATTCGCCCGCCCATTCATCCAACAGGTATTCATTGAGCACATATTTAGTGCCTGCTATGTTAGACATTCTAGAAACAGAGAGAGTAGGACATGGTCTTTACGCTCATAAATTTCGGAGCATTATGTGGAGACACACAGGTAACCAGATGATGGTAATAAAGTGCAAAAAATGTTTCCCTGGCGGAAGCACAGGGCACCAAGGAAGTCAGTGAGAGGGCATGTTGTTTAATCAGCTATTGTTGCTTGGTAATGCTGCATAACAAACATCCCCTAAATAGTGGCAGCTTATGAGAAACATTGTTTCTCATGCTTTGGTTCTGTGGGTGGGTTAGAGTGGTTCTGCTTCAGAATGCGGGAAGGAGTGAGGTCTACAGATGTGCCCTTTGTCTTCCCCAGCCAGTGGCCACCTGGGGCACATTGTTCTCAAGGGAAATGGCAACAGGGATGAGAAGAAACACATGATGCCTCTTAAGATCTTGGCCCAGAACTGTTACATTGTCAGTTCTGCCATATGCTGTTGGCCAGAGCAAGTCACACAGCTGAGACCAGCATCAATAGGGAGGGGACATGTGCTCCACCCACGCTAGTGAGAAGAATAGCAAAAATAAAATAAATAAAAAATAGGGCCGGGCGTGGTGGCTCACGCCTGTAATCCTAGCACTTCGGGAGGCCAAGGTGGGTGGATCACCTGAGGTCAGGAGTTCAAAACCAGCGTGGCCATCATGGTGAAACCCCATCTTTAAAAAGAAATAGATAAAAAATCTGGGTACTGTGGCATGCACCTGTAGTCTCAGCCACTCAGGAGGCTGAGTTGGGAGGATCACTTGAGCCCAGGAGTTTGAGGCCCGCCTGGGCAACACAGTGAGACCCTGTCTCTAACAATATTAACAATTAAGCCAACAGAGGGAGGGAGTGGAGAATTGGGCCATGGTCGAACTAATGGGCTGCGCCTTAGATTTGGGAAAAGGATCCAGGAAAGGCTCCTGTCACGGGTCGCCAGGGCTGGGTATGAAAGGAGAGATCTGAGTACCCACCACGGAGACAAGGGAGGTCTGATCTGGTTGTGAACACAGGAAAGGGTGTGGGTGAAGGTGTGGCCGTGGCTGAGCATGTCGCATTCAGGCTGAGCCCAGCATGGAGGGAGGGAGTGAAAGGTGAAGCTGAAGACGGGGAGAGGGGCTCCGTCAGGCAGGGCGGCTTGTAGCTGAAGCTAAAGTGTTTCACCTGAGGGCATTAGGGAAGCATGTAAGGAGTCCAGCAGGGGAGGGAACTGGTTGGATTTTCACTCGGCCTGCTCTGGGGAGAGGAGCCGGAGAGGAGGCTGCTTGGTGTGCCTCCTCTTGGTGAGGGATGTCAGGCGCTGCACAGTTTGGAATCTATTTTTTTCTTTAGTTTTAACTTCAGATTCAGGGATACATGTGCAGGTTTGTTACATGGGTATATTTAATGATGCAGAGTTTTGGGCTTCTAATGATCCTATTGTCCAAGTAGTGAACATAGTACCTGACGGGTAGTTTTTTTTTTTTTTTTTTTTGAGGCGGAGTTTCGCTCTTGTCGCCCAGGCTGGAGTACAGTGGTGCGATCTCTGCTCACTGCAACCTCTGCCTCCTGGGTTCAAGCGATTCTCTTGCCTCAGTCTCCCAAGTAGAGGGGTTTATAGGTGCTCACCACCATGCCTGGTTAATTTTTTTGTATTTTTAGTAGAAACAGGGATTCACTACGTTGATCAGGCTGGTCTGGAACTCCTGACCTCAGGTAATCCACCCACTTCGGCCTCCCAACGTGCTTCATTACAGGCGTGAGCCACTATGCCCGGCTGACAGGCATTTCTTTTCTTTCTCTTTTTTCTTTTTGAGATGGAGTCTTGCTGTGTCACCAAGCTGGAGTGCAGTGGTGCGATCTCGGCTCACTGCAACCTCTGCCACCTAGGTTCAAGCAATTCTCCTGCCTCAGCCTCCTGAGTAGTTGGGATTACAGGTGCGTGCTACAATACACTAATCTTTGTATTTTAGTAGAGATGGGGTTTCACCATGTTGGCCAGGCTGGTCTCAATCTCCTGACCTCGTGATCTGCCTGCCACAGCCTCCTAAAGTGCTGGGATTACAGGCGTGAGCCACCGCGCCCGGCCGACAGGGATCTTTCAACCTCTGCTACTCTCCCTGTCTCCCCACTGTTGGAGTCTTCAGTGTCTCTTGTTCCCATCTGTGTGCCCAAGTGTACCCAGTATTTAACTCCCAGTTATAAATGAGAAAAGGCAGTGTTTGGCTTTCTGTTCTTGAGTTAATGCTCTCAGGATAACAGCCTCCAGCTGCATCCATGTTGCTGCAAAGGACGTGATTTTCTTTTTTATGGCTGCATAGTATTCCGTGATGTATACGCACCACATTTTCATTATCCAGTCCCCCACTGATGGGCGCCTGGGTTGATTCTATGTCTTGGCTATTGTGAATGCTGCTGTGATGAGCATACAAATGCAGATCTTTTTCGTTAAACAGTTTATTTTCCTGAGTAGATACTCAGTAATGGGGTTTCTGGGTCAAATGGTAATTCTATTTTTAGTTCTTTGAGAAATCGCCAAACTGCTTCCTACAGGGGCTGAACTAATTTGCATTTCTACCAACAGTGTATTTTTTGTTTCAACAACTCAAGGGAATGAGGCTCCTCTCTTCAGTCAGATGGGAAATTCCTTGTGGTCAGAGACCATTTCTTTGGCTTCTCTGCTGCTGAAGAGTCCCCATGCCTAGAACTGGGCACAGAGTGGGCACTGCAGAGTCCCTGAGGATGAGCAGGGGCTATTTCTGCCCCCCTGTGACCCTCTGCCCCTCCCTTGGGAGAGGAGGCTGTTGTCTATCATTTAGGTTCTGTATCTGGTTCCTGCTGAGATCGGCTGGCATAGGGTCCCTCTGAAATGCTGTCTTAGTTTGGGTTCTCCCAAAAGCGGTTCCTGAGACAAGGACTGGGGTGCATGCAGTTTATTTGGGAGGTGGCTGCAGGAAGCCTTGGTAGGGAGTGTGGAAATGCGTCAGGGAAAGAAAGAAAGCCTGTAAATGGCGAGGCATGAGCAGGGGACAGGGATCTCTGCCACAGAGGCCAGCCAGTGAGAAAAGGAAACCCACCCCTGCTGTGGCTGGCTTGGGTCCGTCAGGCTCGGGGCTGGCCCTGTGCACTGTCTCTCCAGCTGCTTCAACTCAGCTAGCGGGTCATCAGCTGGGCCATTGCTGGTTTTCACCCACGCATGCTAAGGGGACCACATTGATATCTGGGGTTTGATTTTAGGGGGCTTCTCCCCTACTTGTCGGCTAGAAGCAGGTACCACATGGCTGACCTTGGAGCTGACCCTGCTCCCAGCTCCCTGGCTGACCTGGCCTGGTTTTCATAGTGGGGCAGCAGGATGAGCCTCTTCGGTATTGCGGAAAGCACATGGCATCTGTTTGTCCCCCCGGAAGCGCTTGTCCATGTCTCAGGAGGCCTCTGGGCCCACACTAGGTCTGGTCCCACCCCCAGGGGTGTCCCCGGACTACTAGATCCTGGGGCCACCAAGGCAAGCCTGGGCCTTTGCTCTGGCCTCCATAGCAGTCCCACTCCTGGCTCTTCTGAGGGTCCTTGGTTTCTCTGTAGGTGTGGGACGAGGCCAATCTGACGGCACAAGAGTTGGCCAAAAGGGACGGCTGGGTGAATGTCCACCCATTTGACCACCCCTTAATATGGTAAGTCTGATGCCCCTCTCCCCAGGGAGTCCAGAGCTGGGAGACCCTTACTGAGTCAGGGTCCTCCCATTGGACAGAAGGAGAAACTGAGGCCCAGAGGGGAGAATAAGCCTCAAAGCCAGGCAGACGTGGGTTCAGATCCCACTTCTGCCTCTTGTGAATTGTGGGACTTTGTGCAAAGCACCCAGCATCTTGTGCCTCAGTTCCTTTTATTTATTTATTTTTTGAGATGGAGTCTCGCTCTATTGCCCAGGCTGGAGTACAGTGGTGTGATCTCAGCCCACTGCAACTTCTGCCTCTTGGGTTCTAGTGATTCTCCTGCCTCAGCCTCCTGAGTAGCTGGGATTACAGGTGTGCACTACCATGCCAGGCCAATTTTTTGTATTTTTGGTGGAGACGGGGTTTTGCCATGCTGGCCAGGCTGGTCTCGGCCTCCCAAGGTGCTGGGATTACAGGCATCCTGTTCCTCAGTTTCTGTGTATGTGGAAGTGATAGTACCAAGTCTCCTTTACCGAACGTGTGCTTTGGGACCAGTCACCAGGCTCATGGCTCCTCCTGCACCGTTCCATTTACCCTCCCCGCAGCCCAAGAGGTGGGTGCTATTATCCCCATTTCATAAGTGAGGAAACTGAGGCACAGCGAGGACGAACAACTTGTCCAAGATTGCACAGCTAAGAATGTGGCGGAGACAGAGAGCCACAGGGCCAGGACTTGAGTCAGTTTGGTCCCAAGTGATGTACTGTCCCCTCTTAACCACACATTGCCATTGCCTCTTTGCAAAGTTGGGGAGGGGGCTAGAGGGGGTAATATCCAAGAGAGGGCCTGGGAGGTTGGAGGAGATGTAAGGGAGGAGCGAGCATGATAACGAAAATGAACTAGTCCGGGCGCGGTGGCTCCGGCCTCATGCCGGAGTGGAATCCCAGCAGTTTGGGAGGCCGAGGCAGGTGGAGCGCCTGAGGTCAGGAGCTTGAGACCATCCCGCCCAACACGGTGAAACCTCATCTCTACTAAAAATACAAAAATTAGCTGGGCATGGTGGTGCGTGCCTGTAGTCCCAGCTACTCCGGAGACTGAGGCAGGAGAATCACTTGAATTTGGGAAGTGGAGGTTGCGGTGAGCCGAGACTGGGCCACTGCACTGCAGCCTGGGAGACAGAGTGACACTGTATCCAAAAAAATAAAAATCAAGGCCGGGCACGGTGGCTCAAGCCTGTAATCCCAGCACTTTGGGAGGCCGAGGCGGGTGGATCACGAGGTCAAGAGATCGAGACCATCCTGGTCAACATGGTGAAACCCCGTCTCTACTAAAAATACAAAAAATTAGCTGGGCAGGGTGGCGCGTGCCTGTAATCCCAGCTACTCAGGAGGCTGAGGCAGGAGAATTGCCTGAGCCCAGGAGGCGGAGGTTGTGGTGAGCCGAGATCGCGCCATTGCACTCCAGCCTGGGTAACATGAGTGAAACTCCGTCTCAAAAAAAAAAAAAAAAAAAAAAAATCAAGAGAATGAATGAAGCTGAGTGGAGTAACTGCTGCAGGACTTCCTCTCCCCTTGCTGTGGATGGGATGAGATGGTGGGGAGGGGGTTTATGTATATGTGGGGCAGGGAACCCACTCCTGGTAAATACCCCCACCCCAGGAGCCTTTGGGGCTGGGGTCCTCCCTCACTCTGCTTCTCTCTCTCACTCACCTCCCCAGGGAAGGCCACGCGAGCCTGGTGCGGGAGCTGAAGGCAGTGCTGGGGACCCCGCCAGGTGCCCTGGTGCTGGCAGTTGGGGGAGGAGGCCTCCTGGCTGGGGTGGTGGCTGGCTTGCTGGAGGTGGGCTGGCAGCATGTGCCCATCATTGCCATGGAGACCCATGGGGCACACAGCTTCAATGCGGCCATCAAGGCTGGCAAGGTGGTCACATTGCCAGACATCACCAGGTGGGTAAAGGCTGGGGACATTTGTAGGGGGGGCTGGAGGGTGGGGGTTGCCACTGCCCTAAGGCCTTCCAGTCCCAGCCAGTAGAGACAGGAGACACCCAAAATGCTGTCCTTGGTCCTAGGACTCCAACCACAGTAATGTGGACCTAAGTTAGAAGGCAGTGCTGAAAAAGGAGATGAGGAATACGTTCACTTAAACCTCATCAATTCATAAAACAAGCCTTTATTGACGTATCTTTGCAAAAGCCAACTGCATATGTTGCAGATAAATTAGAAAATGTATGCCGGGCGAAGTGGCTTATGCCTGTAATCCCAGCACTTTGGGAGGCTGAGGTGGGCGGATTACCTGAGGTCAGGAGTTTGAGACAGCTTGGCCAACATATAGTGAAACCCCGTCTCTACTAAAAATACAAACATTACCTGGGAGTGGTGGTACACACCTGTAGTCCCAGCTACTTGGGAGGCTGAGACGGGAGGATTGCTTGAGCCCAGGAGTTGGAGGCTGTAGTGTGCTCTGATGGTGCCTGTGAATAGCCACTGCACTCCAGCCTGGGAAACCTACAAGACCCTGTCCTCCTCCATACCCCAAAAAGCCAATAAATTTTAAAAAGAACGTGATCATTGAATTTAGGACCTACCCTCATCCAGTATGACTTCACCTTAATTTAACTAATTGCCTCTGCAGAGACTCTATTTCCAAGTAAGGTTACATTTTGAGGTTCTGGGTGGATGTGTATATATATATTTTTTTTTTTCGAGATGGAGTCTCACTCTGTTTTCCAGGCTGGAGTGCAGTGGTACGACCTCAGCTCACTGCAATTTCTGCCTCTTGGGTTCAAGTGATTCTCCTGCCTCAGCCTCCCAAATAGTTGGGATTACAGGCATATGCCACCACGCCTGGCTAACTTTGTATTTTTAGTAGAGATGGGGTTTCACCATGTTAGCCAGGCTGGTCTTGAACTCCTGACCTCAAGTGATCCACCTACCTTGGCCTCCCAAAATGTTGGGATTACAGGTGTTGAGCCACCGTACCTGGCCTGGTTGTGCATTTTGGAAGGAGCTGTGATTCAACCCAGTACGGATCCAATCTCTGCCGGGATTCTGTTAAACACCCATTGGATACTGATACCTAGGATGTAATGGGGTATGACAGCAGGTGTGTGAAATCAAGATAGTCTTAAGTCAGCTCCTTAAATAAGCTTCTACTATGTGCAAGGCTCTAGGTGACCAATGAGAAAAACCTCAAGAAAATGATACCTGGACACAAGTCTCCTCGTCTTTCGGGTACCACCTCCAGTCTTTCTTGGGCTGCATCCGCCTTCCAGCCTTGCTGTGCTACCTTAGCCTGGAAATTCTTTAAAACAAATTTCTTTTGGTAGAGATGGGGTATTACTGTGTTGCCCAGGCTGGTCTCGAATTCCTGGGCTCAAGCGATCCTCCTGCCTCAGCCTCTCAAAGGGCTGGGATTACAGGCATGAGCCACTGTGCCCCGCCTGCCTGGAAATCATTTGTACTGTCTTACTTCTGAACCGTTGCTTGTCCTGCCCTGCCACCTGGAATGCCAGTCATGCTCACCCTGAGGAAATCTTCTTAGACTGCTTAGGTAGCTGCTGTATCCCAGCTGGGAGACCCTCAGGGCACCATGTTGTGCCTGCGTCACTCTTTGCTGTGTCCTGGTTTGGGTTACTGGCTGGAGTGGAGGAGCCAGAGGGTAAGGACTGGCTGATTTAGCTCTGATCCCTGATACCCACCCCAGAGCCTGGCACAGCAGAAGCACTAAGGGAAGCTCGTGGATTATGATGTCTGTATATGACACCAACATTCATCTGGGTGCTCTGACTGGGCACCTGGGTGTTACATGGGCTCCCCCTACCCCATTGAGTTCCATCCATCTTACCTCTTAAATCCAGCTCCCTTCCAGCCTTCGTTTCCCTGGATGGGTGTAACAGCTCTCCCCAGCCCCTGTGCCACCCCTGTTGCCTTTTTAAAAAAATGGATAACATCTCTGTTGAGATCTGTTTCATGTGCCATTTGATTTACTTATTTAAAGTGTATGATTCTGGACCGGTGCGGTGGCTCACACCTGTAATCCCAGCGTTTTGGGAGGCTCAGAGGTGGGCGGATCACTTGAGATCAGGAGTTCAGACCAGCCTGGCCAACATGGTGAAACCTCATCCTACTAAAAAATACAAAAATTAGCCAGGCGTGGTGACATGCACCTGTAATCCCAGCTACTCAGGAGGCTGAGGCAGGAGAATTGCTTGAACTCAGGAAGTGGAGGTTGCAGTGAGCTGAGATCAGGCTACTGCTCTCCAGCCTGGGCGACAGAGTAAGACCCAGTCTCAAAAATAAATAAATAAATAAAAAGATGTACTATTCAATGGTTTTAGTAGATTCACAGAGTTGTGCGACCATCATCACAATCAATTTTAGAACATTTTTATCGCCCCCAAGAGAAACTCCACACCCTTTGGCCATCACCCACCATGTCCCTTATTCCCACACCCCAGCCCTAGGCAAATACTACTTTACTTTATGTCTCCACGGATTTGCCTATTATGGACTTTTCTTTTCCTTCCTCCCTCCCTCCCTCCCTCCCTCCCTGCTTCTTTCCTTTCTCCCTCCCTCCCTTCCTTTCTTCCCTCCCTCCCTCTTTCCTTCCTTCCTTCCTCCCTCCCTCCCTCCCTCCCTCCTTCCTCCTTCCTTCCTTCCTTCCTTCCTTCCTTCCTTCCTTCCTTCCTTCCTTCCTTCCTTCTTTTCTTCCTTCCTTCTTTTCTTCCCTTCTTTCTTTCTTTTCTTATCTTTCTTTGGAGTCTGGCTCTGTTGCCCAGGCTAGAGTACAGTGGTGTGATCTCAGCTCACTGCAGCCTCCGCCTCCCGGGTTCAAAGGGCTGGGATACAGGCATGAGGCACCATGCCTGGCCTGCCTGGAAATCCTTTGTACCATCTTACCTCTGAGCCATTGCTTGTCCTGCCCCTGCCACCTGCACTGCCAGCCCTGCTCACCCTGAGGTAATCCTTTTACACTGGCTGAGCATCTCTTTTAGTAGAGACAGGGTTTTGCTATGTTGATCAGGCTGATCTTGAACTCCTGACCTCAGGTGATCCACCCACCTTGGCTTCCCAAAGTACTGGGACTATAGGCATGAGCCACTACACCCAGTCTATCCTGGACATTTCACATGAATGGAATCATACACCACGTGGTCTTTTGTGTCTGGCTTCTCTCACTTGCCGTCGTGTGTTCAAGGTTCAGCCACATCGTATCGTGTCAGTGCCTCATTCCTTTTTATGGCCAAATACTATTTTACTGTATGAATACATCACACTTTATCTAAACATTTGGATTCTTTCCACTTTTTGGCTATAGTGAATAGTGCTGTTGTGAACATTCGTTTACACGTTTTTGTGGCTGTGTGTTTTCATTTCTCTTGGGCCTATGCCTAGGGAGGAAATTGTTGGTACCTTTGCTGCCTTTGAGTCCTTTGCTGTCCGCCCAGCAGGCAGCGTGTCCTTCCGCCATTGCTAATCCACAGAACGTCTTCTTCATCCACTTAAACCCATCCATGCCTCTCCCAAGCTCTCAGGCTAAAATACAGACCACTCCCCCCAACCACCAGCCTGTTCTCCAGTCCCTTGAATGGGTAATGCTTTTCCTACCTCTGAGCCTTTGCACAGGCTGTTTCCTCTTCATAGCACACTGTTCCCTGCTGCCCCATTCTTCTCCAGCTCCTGGCCTCAAGCAATCCTCCCACCTGGGCCTCCCACAGTGCTGGGATCCCAGGCATGAGCCCCCACCCCCAGCCACCACCGCCAGCCTCCACCCCCGGCCCCCACCCTCGGCGCCCACTCTACTCTCCTTTGGGCTGGTTTCTCCTTGTCTCTCACATCTCAGGCCCTCCCCACAACACTCCCCTTGGGGTGATGCCCCTTCTGATGTCCTCCTTCATAGCAGCAGTATCCACAGTGTGCATTTATTGACTGGTTCTTACGTTTGCTTGTTCGTCGCCATCTCTCCCACAAGTCTGTGCTCTTAATTACAGCATCAATAATAGTAACTGCAGCTGAGACTTCCGTCAAATTCACTAAGCCTCAGCCTTGTTCTAAGCACTTTAAATATCTTAACCCACTTGGCTGATGTGGTGGCTCACACCTGTAATCCCAGCGCTTTGAGAGGCTCAGGCAGGTGGATCATCTGAGGTCAGGATTTTGAGACCAGTGTGGCCAACATGGTGAAACCCCGTCTCTACTAAAAGTATAAAAATTAGCCAGGTATGGTAGTGCGCACCTGTAATTCCAGCTACTGAGAAGCCTGAGGCAGGAGAATCACTTGAACTGGGGAGGAGGAGGTTGCAGTGAGCCAAGATGGCGCCACTGCACTCCAGCCTGGGGGACAGAGCGAGACTCCATCTCAAAAGAAAAACAAAAAACAAAAAACATCTCAATCCCCATGATAACCTCATGAGCCCCAGTTTTCAGTTGAAGAAATGAAGGTTCAGAGAGGTGAGGTGACTTTCCCCTGGTCACACAGCTGGTATGGAGCCAAGTTTCAAAACCAGGCAGCCAGGCTCTAGAATCTGTGTTCTGGGCCACTCTGGGGTCTGAGGCTTTCCCAAAGGCTCTCCTGGGCCTGAAACACATTGCCCCGCTCATATGTAGTGATCCCAAGCACAGAGGCAAAGACCATGAATCCTGGAGCCAAACTGCCTGCCTGGACTTAAATCTACCTTCTGCTACTGATGAGCTGTGTGTCCTTCAGCTGGTTACTTAACCTCTCTGAGCTTCTGTTCCCTGTCCTGTAAAATGGAGCTAATATGTTTCTAACTCAAAGGGTGGTTGAGAAGATTAAAACAACATCCATACATCCAGCACATTGGACACGTTTAATAAATATTAGCTATTGGCCTGGTGTGGTGGCTCATGCCTGTCATCCCAACACTTTGGGAGGTTGAGGTGGGAAGCTAATGTGAGCCCAGGAGCTCAAGGCTGCAGGGAGCTAACAGTACACCACTGCACTCCAGCCTGGGCCACAGAACAAGACCCTGTCTCAAAAAAAAGTATATATTTAGGTGGGGCGCAGTGGCTCATGCCTGTAATCCCAGCACTTTAAGAGACCAAGGCAGAAGGATCGCTTGAGCTCAGGAATTCAAGAGCAGCCTGGGCAAAATAGCGAGACACTTTCCACTACTAAAAATGAAATGTAAAAGAAAAAATGTATTTATAGTCCAGACATGATATTAATGAATAAAATGAAAAAAAATTCCTTTCTATGCTTGGCTTTCTGGGGTCTGTGCAAGGAATGGCTCAATCAGGATTGCAGAGTCAGAGGCGCTGATGCGCATCGAGTACTTTATTGATTGATTGATTTTCAAGACAGAGTCTTGCTCTGTCACTCAGGCTGGAGTGCAGTGGCTTGATCTCGGCTCATCGCAACCCCTGCCTCCTGCGTTCAAGTGAGTCTCCTGCCTCAGCCTCCTGAGTAGCTGGGATTACAAGTACGTACTACCATCCCTGGCTAAATTTTGTATTTTTAGCAGAGGAGGGGTTTCACCATGTTGGTCAGGCTGATCTCGAACCCCTGACCTTGTGATCTGCCCACCTCAGCCTCCCAAAGTGGTGGGATTATAGGCGTGAGCCACCGCGCCCGGCCACATTTAGTATTACTCATTCAGTGGACACACGGTTTTTGAGCACCTCCTCTGTGCCTTATAAGGCTGAGCTCCAACCAGCCCATTGCAGGATGGGGGGCGTGGCTGGGGCTGGGGAGAGACCTGATTCACCAGCTCTTCCCTGAGCCCCTGGTCTCCCTGCCCTACTCTGCTCTGTCCCGCAGTGTGGCCAAGTGCCTGGGTGCCAAGACGGTGGCCACACGGGCCCTGGAGTGCATGCGGGTGTGCGAGATCCACTCTGAAGTGGTGGAGGATGCCGAGGCTGTGAGTGCTGTACAGCAGTTCCTGGGTGAGTGAACACCGTCCCCCACCTGGGCTTGGAGATCACAAAGTCCCTGCATCCTCTAGCAGGTGTGTGTTCACTCTTGTCTGTATCCTCAGCACCAGGTGCTGGCTAGGTGTGCAGTTACTATGCGCCAAGTGCACTTTGAGTAGATGGAAGGGGGTGGGGGTAAAGAAGGAGTGTGTCCTGCTGTCTCTAGCCCCCAGACTTTTATACATGTTCCTCCTCTCTCTGGCTGTCCTTGTCCCTATTGGTTTTATGTGATTAAGGGCTACTCAGCCACCATGGCACCTCCTCCAGGAAGCCTCCCCTAATCTCCCACCCCACCCTGCCTAGGTTGGGGACCTCCAATGCACCACTCCCTGTGTTCATAACCTCCTGGTTTTTATCCCTTTACGTCATAGATTGTGAGCCCCATGAGGGCTTGTGTGTTTCAGTCACTGATGTGTCCCTAGGGCCTTCCTGGCACAGGGCATGGCAGGTTGTAGGCACTCAATAGATGTTTGTTGATTGAAGGGATGAATGTATGAGTGAGTGGAAAGGTGGATAATGGATAGATGGACAGTGGGTGGAAGGACGGATGGATGATGAAGTGATAGATTGATGAATGGCATGGAAATGGATGGATGGACAGGCACATTGATTAATGAACATGTTGACAGATAGACAGACAGTCAAATGATGGATAGAGGAATGGATAGATGGCTGTGAATGGGTGGATGGATGGGTATGTTGATGGATGGGTGCACTGATGGATGGACAGATAGTCTAATGATGGATAGAGGAATGGATGGATGGAGAGAGAGATAAAAGGTGGGTGGGTGGAGGGGTAGGAGGCCAGGCTGATGGATGGGGAGAGTGTGAGACAAGTGATGGATTGCCAGCCGAGCAGATGAATGGCTGGCTGGCTGGAGAGGTGGCTGCAAGGGTCTGCGGTGCCCAGGGCCTGCTGAGCACTGACTGTTCTTCTTCCCTTTGCCTCCTCTCCCATCCCCCTGGTCCCGGCAGATGATGAGCGTATGCTGGTGGAGCCTGCCTGTGGGGCAGCCTTGGCAGCTGTCTACTCAGGTCTCCTGGGGAGGCTCCAGGCTGAGGGTTGCCTGCCCGCTTCCCTGACCTCAGTTGTGGTCATCGTGTGTGGAGGTAACAGCATCAATAGCCAAGAGCTGCAGGCTCTGAAAACCCAGCTGGGCCAGGTCTGAGGGCCTAGCCTAGCCCCAAGAGCCAGAGAGGTACATGGAGACTCCTGTAGCTGGCTGAGTGCGGCTCAGTGCTGGTGGGTGGCAGTGGAAGCTGCCCTGCGCACCTGTGCTGGGTGCCTCCCGAAGGAAGCCCTCCCAGACTGCCCCTTTTGGCTCCCTGACAACTCCAGTCAATAAACACTTTCTGAGCTAAGTTTGTAAGTGCTGTGGATCCTATCTTTCCAGTTCCATGAGCTCACAGGAGACAACCCACAATCCTGTTGCCACTTCTGTGATAAATTGACTCCAAGCCCCATCTTAGGCAACAAAGCCAAGACTTGCGAACCTGAGTCTCTAAAGGAATCCAACCATTCTGAGATCTTAAATGAACTTCCTTTACCTGGAGGACCAGCCCAGGCTGACCAGGTCAGGAAGGAGAGGGAGATGTTCTGTCACTTCTCAGGCCTGGGCAGGAGAGGACAATGTCACCTGTCTTCATCCAGTGCTTGTTATGTACCAGAAACTCTGCTAAGAACTTTCTACTCATTGTCTAATGTTCACAAAGCTACTAGGAAGTAAAAACCATTATTACCATCCCTGTTTTACAGATGAGGAAACTGAGGCTTGGGATGTTTACATAACTTGCCCAAGATCACATAGTTAGGATATGGGATCACTTGTCTCTCCCTCCATCCATCAACCTGATCACCTATCCCTCTACCCATCCATCTTTTATCTCTATCCATCCATCCATCCATCCATCCCTCTATCCATCATTAAACTGCCTGTCCATCCATCAGTGTATCCATCCATCCACATATCCATCCATTCATCTATAATCCATCCATCCATGCATCCATCCACCCATTCCTCTCTCCATCATTAGACTATCTGTTCATCAGTGTATCCATCCATCCACATATCCATCCATTCATCTATAATCCATCCATCCGTCCATAATACATTCATTCATCTACAATCCATCCATCCACCCCTCTATCCATCATTAGACTGTCCATCCATCAGTGTATCATCCATCCATATATCCATCCATTCATCTATAATCCGTCCATCCATCCATTCATCTATGCATCCATTCACCCATTCCTCTATCCATCATTAGACTTTCTGTCCATCTGTCAGTGTATCCATCCATCCATCCATGCATCCATTCATCTATAATCCATTCGTTCATCAATTCCTCTATCATTGTATCAATCCATCAATATATTCATCCATCCATCTATAATCCATCCGTCCATTCGCACATTATCATATTCATTCCTCTAGCCGTCATTAGACCATCTGTCCATCCATCAGTGTATCCATCAATCGACATATCCATCTATCCAGATTCAAACTGATTTTCAGGGTCACTCTGTTTTGCTTCAATCTGAACTCTCTGTGTTGGGGTGGATGGTGGTGGAATATTGAAGAAAGGGTAGGGAAGAGTAGGTTGGTCTGGACACACCTGTGGGTCACAGAGAGAGGCAGGTTGTATGCCTGGAATTGGGCACCTCCAGCTTCTGGGAAGTCTCTCTTAGGAAGCGGGATGGAAAGTTGCATTCCCTTGAGCCACAGGGGGGCAGCAAAGTGTATCCTATGGGGAAGGCTGGCTCCAGGTAGGAGAGACCTTCCTCTTGGGTCCTCCTGGACGCTACCTCTTGTGGGGCGCTCACCCCAGTTGTGCATGCTGAGGTCCACATGGTCTTGGCATGCAGGAGCCTTTTCCAACCCCTCACAGCTCTGCCAGGAAGCAAAGCTCAGAGAGTGCAGGGTCTGTGCAGCATCACATGCCCTGGCAGAACCGGATCCTGGGCCCCAGCAACATCTTCTCTCCTGACTCCTGTGGGCTGTGTGACCTTGGGCTAGTCTCTTTCCCTCTCTGGGCCTCAGGCTGCACCTCATGCTGTAGGAGACCCACTTGCCACTTCCCACCTCTTTTTCTTTGCTCAGGCTGTTCCCTTCACCAGATGCCTCCTCCTTTTCCTTCTTTGTTTTTTAGGGAAAGGGCCTCGCTCTGTCACCCAGGCCAAAGTGCAATGGCACAATCACAACTCACTGCAGCCTCGAACTCCTGCACTCAAGCGATCCTCCTGCCTCAGCCTCCCGAGTAGGACCATAGACATGTGCCACCACGCCCAGCTAATTTTTAAATTATTTTTTGTAGAGATGTGGTCTTGCTCTGTTGCCCAGGCTGGTCTTGAACTTCCGGGCTCAAGCCATCCTCCTGCCTTGGCCTCCCAAAGTACTGGGATTACAGGCACCATGCCCAACCCCTTCTTTTCTGAAGAGCAGGATTTGAGAGTAACCGTGACCTCCCTCTGTGCCCCTGCTGCCTTGGTCTCATTTTCTCTTTAACCCCACACTTAACTCTCGGTAGCCAGGGACCACCACCCACCCTGCCCCACCATCCCTGCCGCCCACCAGCTCCAGAAACCCCCGTGAGTCAGCCCCATTTGCTTGGAGTCATGCTTTGTGAATTCCCCAAATAGAGGAGACATGAAGAGCACCAGAGCTGGATGCAGCCAGACCTGAGCCTGGACTCTTCCTGCTTAGCAGCCTGGCCACCTTGAGCAAAGGACGCTCTTTCTCAGTGCCTCAGTGTTCTCCTCTGTAAAATGGGTGGTTGGAGGATTGTTACTGCGGACCCGACATATCTAGTCTTTCAATAAATGTCTATTCTTACTGTCTCCTGAGCATTCTAACCCAAACAATGAGAGGAACTAGAATTGATTCATGTATTGAACACCTGCAGTACGCTATGGACTTCAGCAGTTACTTCATTTAATCCCACAATAACCCACATGGTAGATGCTACTATTATCCCCATTTTGCAGATGAGGAAACTGGGGCATGGAAGAGTTAAGCCACTTAGTGTGGGTCACCCAGCTGTATGGGAGCCCCAATATGTGGAAATCTGAGGCTCGTGAGTCTAACCACTCTGGCTCATACACTTCCTTTCATTTGCTTAAGCTCTGTCCCCTGCCTGCCATGCCTGCTCTGCTTCTGAATCCTACACATTCTTCACAGCCCAGTGTGAGTGCAACCTCCTCCCTGAAGCCTCCCTGGATTGCTTCAGCCAGTGAGGATAGTGCCCCAACCCATGCTCCTCCAGGTGAGGTACAGAGCCCACCTCAGCTCCAGGTGCCCTGTCTCCCAGCCAGGCCCCCCCCCCCACCCCGCCCACGGTCTCATGCTGTTTGCTCCCCTCCTGGGAGACTTGTCAGCTGCTGTTTACTTCCCTCTTGGTCTCAATGAGTTGGAGATAAGAAGCCGAGGGGGCTGTTGACCCTGTCCAGATAACACATGTCAATTAACTCAGTTTAGCCCTTCCTGGTTGACACCCAAGGAACGCGGAGACCAGGATGAGGCACAGGGAGAGAGCCAGGAGACAGGGCAGTGTTTGAAGCTGAGGCCGTGGCTGCTATGATGCGTAGCTCGGAAGGCAGAGGCTCTTCCGATTCTGCCTCTGCCTTCTTGGCCTCTCAGCTGGGGAAATGCGGAGCTGGGGCCTCTCTGTGTTTGTCTAGGCTGCATAAAAACACTGCAAACTGGGACACCAGGTGTGTGTCTGCCTGAGATGTGCCAGCCGCCCATCCTAGCCGGGGTCCCTCTCCTGAGGCTGCAGGCCCCTTTGGCTCCCTGTGCAGCTGAGGCTCCCTCTGTCCTCTCACCAGATGACCCTAATACCTCCACCTCCAGGGTTCTCACCTCCATCTAGTCCTCCTTCCTTTCTTACTTCTTCTTCTTCTTTATTGACAGAGTCTTGGTCTGTCGCCAGGCTGGAGTGCGATGGTGCAATCTCGGCTCGCTGCAATCTCTGCCTCCCGGGTTCAAGCGATTCTCCTGCCTCAGCCTCCTGAGTAGCTGGGATTACAGGCGCCCGCCATCACACCCAGCTAATTTTTGTATTTTTTAGTAGCGATGGGGTTTCAGCATTTTAGTCAGGCTGGTCTCGAACTCCTGACCTCAGGCGATCCACCCGCCTTAGCCTCTGAAAGTGCTGCGATCACAGGCATGAGCCACGTGCCTGCCGGTCCATCTAGTCCTTCTAGTTTTAAAGCCAGGTGACAGGGAGGCTTGGAATCTTGCCTTTCATTGGCAGAGGAGGTGCACTTACCCCACGCTGGCTCCAGACAGGGCAGGGACAGGAGGAGGGGGATCCAGGGTCATGCCTTCTCCTCCCCAATCCCATCCTCAGCCTTGGCAGGAGCCCAGTCCAGAGCAGAGTAAGTGCCCCAGCACCTGCAGAGGATGGTCTCACTCTCATGCAGGGAAGTGATGGCTCAGACTGACTTTGTGTCTTTGTCCTTTTGGGGTGCTATAACCAAGTGCCATAAATGGGGTGGCTTAGAAACAATGGGAATGTATTGCTCACAGTTCTGGAGGCTGGAAAGTCCAAGACCAAGGGGCCAGCAGATTCGGTGTCTGGTGAGGACCCGCCTCTCATCAACAGTCATCTTCTTACATTGCCCTGCCCCGGTGGAAGGATCTCTCTCAAACCTCTCTTATTTTTTTAATTTTTTTGGGATGGAGTCTCATTCTGTTGCCCAGCCTGGAGTGCAGTGGTCCAATCTCAGCTCACCGCAACCTCCGCCTCCCAGGTTCAAGTGATTCTTGTGCCTCAGCCTCCCAAATAGCTGGGATTATGGGCACATGCCACCATGCCTGGCTAATTTTTGGTAGAAAGGGAGTTTCACCATAAGGGCCAGACTGCTCTTGAACTGCTGACCTCAAGTGATCCACCTGCCTCAGCCTCCCAAAGTGTTGGGATGACAGGTGTAAGCCACCATGCCTGGCCTCAGACCTCTCTTATAAGGCACTGATCCTTTCATAAAGGTCCTCTCCCCATGACCCAGTCACCTCCCAAAGGCCTCACCTCCTAAAACCATGGGTGTCAGGGTTTCAACCTGTGAATTTTGGAGGGACACAAACATTTCGACCACAGCACTTTGTACCCTGTCGGCTCTGTTGTTGTGTGTGCACCTGTGTAATTGTGTACCCGCATGCATGTGTGTTCATGTCCACGAGTGCATGAATACTTGTGTGTTTATGAGGGCATAGACACCGTAATTGAGGGCTACTTGATTTCCCCCTGAGTGTAGCGCTTCACATTGTTGTATTTGGGACTTGCAGTGTAATCACTAGCCAGACATCAAACTTGGATATCTATGGTGAAGCGACCTGGGGGCTAGATAGACATTAAGGAGTGATGAGGATTGGAGCCAAATGGAGGGCTTATGGTCTGTCTAAAGGACTTAGCCACTGCTCAGCTCCAGCCAATTTCAGGCTCAACATAATACATCTCCCAATTTCATAGTGTTCACTCATAATCAGAGCCATTGGGAAATACTGTTTGTTTCATTTGCCCACATATTCATATAAAGGTTCTGACAAGCCCTGCAGGAAAGTCACTGAATCTGGGGAAGGAGCATGTAACCCTGACCTGAGCCAATCAGAGCATTACATTTTCCCTGCTCATGGTGATTGGCTTAAGGGTGGGCCCAGGAACCAAGCTGTCCAATCACAGTGGCCCTCAGGACTTTAGCTGGCTACCCATAGCTGTTCATTTCCTTAAGCCAATACATGTCCCTTTCTGCACAAGTTGGGGCCTCCTATCATTTGAGACTGTAAGGATCCCAGTGGACGGGGTACATACTTCATGCCTGTCTGCTGAATTGAATTGATTTGCTTTGAGCTGCCTGGATTTGCGTCGTATCTCAGATTGCCCCTCAGCAAAATGACGGCAATCTTCTCTTTGGATCCATTTTTTATTTTTGCTCCCAGGAACCTGGGAGTTCATGCCACTTGCCCGTACAGAAGAGCAAAGTAAAACTCAGTGTCATATTGCTAAGGAGTTGGGTGGCAGTTTTTTAATCCCCCTATGAAGATAGATAGGGGGTTTTAAAAAATCAGATTGGGTTAAAAGTCTCTTTTGGAAGTGACTTGTGTAAATAATAGTTAGGGCCGGGGTAACCCAGAGACACCTCCAACATTTAAAATTCAAGCCTGTTAGGAAGACAGTTTCCTAAGTTTCTTTTCCTTCCTTCCCTGCCTCCCTCCCTCCCTTCTTCCTTCCTTGAGATGAGTCTCACTCTGTCACCCAGGCTGGAGGGCAGTGGCACTATCTCAGCTCACTGCAACCTCTACCTCCTGGGCTCAAGCAATTCTCCTGCCTCAGTCTCCTGAGTAGCTGAGACTACAAAGCGCACCACCATGCCAACTAATTTTTCTAGTTTTGGCAGAGATGGGATTTTGCCATGTTGGCTAGGGTGGTCTCGAACTCCTGGCCTCAAAGTGATCCACCCAGTTTGGCCTCCCCAAGTGCTGGGAGTATTGGCAGGAGTCACTGCGCCTGTCAGTTTCCTAATTTTCCATCCATCTTAGGCGCTTGGAAAATTCCTCTGAGTTGGACCCTCCTGCCCGAGCTTCCTGGAGGCCCAGCATAGCAAACACATGATGGTGAGGGGCATGGTGAGGTCCAGAAGTGGGCAGTTGCTCACTCCAGGATGCCTGGTATGGGGACCCAAGGGTCTACCCACATGCCTGGTGGGGCGCTTTGTTCTCATGGGGACATAGAGAGATTGATTGGAGAACAACCTCCATGTCCAGCTCTTCCAGGGCTTCCTGGGTCAGACTGAGCACTTCGTGTCCCAAGGCAGGGAGGTTTGGAGATCCACTCTGGACCTGCACACCTAGTTCCATTACTTTGTGTTTCTCGTTCATTTCCAAATGAGTGAATGAATGAGTGTATCAGCTAAGGTTTGGTTCAGTTTGACAATTCAAGAAACACAAGACAAGAGACTTAAACACAATAGAAGTTTGTTTCTCTTTCACTTAAAAGTTTGGAATTAAGGCCGGGAGCAGTGGCTCATGCCTTCAATCCCAGCACTTTGGGAGGCTGAAGTGGGCAAATCACTTGAGGTCAGGAGTTTGAGACTAGCCTGACCAACATGGTGAAACCCTGTCTCTACCAAAAATACAAAATTAGCCAGGTGTGGTGGCACATGTCTGCAGTAACAACTACCCAGGAGGCTGAGGCAGAAGAATTGCTTGAACCTGGAAGGTGGAGGCTGCAGTGAGCCGAGATCATACCACTGCACTCTAGCCTGGGTGGCAGACAGAGACTCAAACCAACCAACAAACAAAAAAAAAATAAAATAAAAGTTTGGAATTAAGCACTTCAAGGCTGGTGTTGTCTCCCATTGGTGTCGGGGACTCAGACTCCTCCGCTCTGCTTGCGTGGCTGTGAATGGCTTCCACTCCCACAGTCACCTCATGGTCCCATGTGGATGCTGGAGAGACAGCCGCTGTATGCTAATTGCAGGCAGCAGGAAGGAGGACCAGATGAAGAGATGAAGAAGGGAAACTTCCTTGTCTTTAAGGACACTTAAAATAGTTGCTACACACTATTCTGCTCATAGCTCATTGGTCAGAACTTATTAAGTGCCATAACTAACTGCAAAAATGGCTGAAAAATGTAGTCTTCATAAAAGGCAGCCATGCAACTCAGCCCAAATCAGAGTTCTGCTGTAGAGGAAGACAAATAGAATGGGCCAGGCACAGTGGCTCATGCCTGTAATCACAGCATTTTGTGAGGCCAAGGTGGATGGATTGCTTGAGGCCAGGAGTTTGAGACCAGCCTGAGCAACATAGTGAAACCCCATCTCTACTAAAATTACAAAAATTAGCTGACATGGTGGTGTGCCCTACCACAGTACTCCAGAGGCTGAGGCACAAGAATCACCTGAGCCTGGGAGGCAGAAGTTGCAGTAAGCCAAGATCATGCCATTGCCCTCCAGCCTGAGCAACAGAGCAAGACTCTGCCTGAAAAAGAAGAAAGAAGAAGAAGAGGAGAAGAAGAAGAAGAAGAAGAAGAAGAAGAAGAAAGAAGAAGAAGAAGAAGAAGAAGAAGAAGAGGAGGAGGAGGAGGAGGAGGAGGAGGAGGAGGATGGATCTTGAGGATGACAAGAAGCCTTTGCCATATGGAGCAAATCTGTGAAAGCATAGGTTGAGCTGCTATAACAAAAAGATCTAAAACTACAGTGTTATTTCAGAGCAGGGAGGTAGGCAGCTCTGTTCCACAAGGAAACACAGGGAACCAGGCAGGTTCTTTCTATTCTGTTGCTTCACCATCCCTTGAAATATTGTTCTTATGTGCCTGCTCAAAATTGACTCATAATTACCAAGGCTGCAGTAAGGGGAACGAGAAAGTAGAGGGCGAGATATGTCCTTTTAAGGGCATTACCCGGATGTGGCACTCTTCCCTTCTGCTCACAGCCCATCGGCCAAGACTTAAACACTCAGCTGCGAGAAAGTATGGGTAATGTAGTCTCTAGCTGGGAGGACGCTTACCCAGCTAAAGCTCAGGGTTCAATTTCTAAAAAGAAGACTTGGGACTGGAGGGTAATAGCAGTCTCTACTACAATGAATGAAGGAGTGGATGAGTGAGTGGCTGTGGATGAGGAGGTGGGACTCCAGGTGAGCTAAAGTGTCTCTGCACTGGGATAAGTTGTCTGGAGGACCAGCTCCAGACTGATCTCTACTTGATTGGGAGCCCCTGGGAAGGGCCCTGGAGGCTTAGATCAGGTCATGTGGTTTGCATGAAAAGGCAACAAGTTTGGAGAAATTAAGAAGGTGAAGTCAACACAATTCAGTGATTGATTGGGAGAGGGGTGGGCCCAGGGTGGCCACCAGGTTTCTGTCTTGGGCAACCATCTGTGTAGATGTCTGAGATTGGGGATCCAGAAGGAGGGAGAAAAGGGGGTTTGGAATGAAGAGCCTAGGGATCCATGCAGTCATTTATTTAGCAATTATTTATTAAGCACCTACTCTGTACCAGGCACTTTTCTAGGCATAGGGGTACAGCAAAAGCCCTGACCTCAGGGGGCTTACATTTTAATGGAAAGAGACAGACAATGGCAATACCCAAAATAAAAATACAATGTGTCAGATACTGATGGACGCTTTGAGGAAAGAAGAAACAGGATAAAGGGAGAGAGAATGGCAAGAAAGGGGTGGGAGGGAGGTTATTTATTGTGTTGGAATCAACAAATCCTAAGCATTATACTGTTTTACTCATCAAGTGTATTGGTATGGATCTCTAACAGATAAGGAAAAAATTTTTCTTGCCTGGGCAACATAGAGAGACCCCATCTTTACAAAAAAAACAAAAACATTTAGCCAGGCATGGTGACTCATGTCTGTAGTCCCAGCTACTTGGGAGGCTGGGGCAGGAGGATCACTTAAGGTCCGGAGTTCAAGGCTGCAATGAGCTGTGATTGTGCTGCTATATTTCTGCCTGGGTAACAGAATGAGATCTTGTCTTAAAAATGACAAGGTGGGGCGTGATGGCTCACACCTGTAATCCCAACACTCTGGGAGGCTGAGGCAGGTGGATCACTTGAGCTCAGGAGTTGAGACCAGCCTGACCAACATGGTGAAACCCCATCTCTACTAAAAATACAAAAATTAGCCAGGTGTGGTGGCACACACCTGTAATCCCAGCTACTTGGGAGGCTGAGGCAGGAGAATCCCTTGGAGAGAGAGAGAGAGAGAGAGAGAGAGAGAGAGAGAGAGAGAGAGAGAGAGAGAATTAGTTTGTTGGATCAGAATCTAAATAGTCTTCAAATTGCTTTTCGTTTTTAAATAGAAAAGGTCTCCATATATTGCCCAAACTGGCCTCTAACTCCTGGGCTCAAGTGATTTTGCCTCAGTCTCCCAAAGTGCTGGGCTTACAGCCTCGAGTCGCTGCGCCCTGCCCATGTTGTATTTGGTTGCTCCGTTTCTTATGTCTCTTAATCTATTACAGTTAGCTGAGTGTGAGTGGTCCAAGAAAGCCTCTTTGAAAACGTGAAGTTCAAGCTGAGGCTGGGAGGAAATGGGGGAGGCCATGCTGGGCATCAGGGAAACGCGTGTGCAAATGTCCCAAGTTGGGAACGTGCGAGGAGGCCAGGGTGGCTGTGGGAAGAGCGCGAGGGGAGAACAGGAGAAGGTAACAGAAGACAGACCGAGAGCCTGTGGGTCAATGGAAGAGATGCCAGATCGTGAAAGGCCGTGCAGGCTGTGGTCAGAGCTTTGGTTTCTCCTCTGCGCGTGAGGGAGGTCAGGGAGGAGTTCAGCGTGAGGCCACATCTCCCCTGCCTGCCCCCTCAGCGCTGTTCTCAGCCTTGATTTCCGTCTCCTGTGCGGGGCATCCTGTGGCCCTGCAGTGGACGCTGCTGGTGTCCTCCATTCCTGGATTCAGATTCTTTAACCAGGTAGGTGCACTCATCTCCCAGCTGCTGGGACGTGTTGGCTGCTAACAGACTTCAGCTTCACCTTGTCCAGAGAATTGACCATGGGGTCCCCTTGTCCAGAGATGCATGGGGTCACAGCTGCCTGAGGGTGGCCCACAGCCAGTGACTGGCTAATACAGACATATATTAATAAAAAGCACACCCCCAGGTGGCTCATGGTGGCTCACACCTGTAATCCCAGCACTTTGTGAGGCTGAGGCGGACGGATCACCTGAGGTCAGGAGTTCGAGACCAGTCTGGCCAACATGGTGAAACCCCCTCTCTACTAAAAATACAAAAATTAGCAGGCCATGGTGGCGGGCACCTGTAGTCTCAGCCACTTGGGAAACGGAGGCACAAGAATCACTTGAACTTAGAAGGCAGAGGTTGCAGTGAGCTGAGATTTTGCCACTGCACTCTAGCCTGGGTGACAGAGCAAGACTCTTGTCTCCAAAAAGAAGAAGAAGAAAAAAAAAAGTGGATCCCCTCATTTCAAAGTGGGGCAACCCCATGGGTACCATTCAGGGTCCAGACTCCCCCTGAAGTTGCGTCTGAGCCTGGCCTTCCTTGTGTCTCTATTCTGCCCCTCTCTTTCTACTGGGAGCACCCCCTTAGTAAACCACGTGTGCAGAATCTCCAGCTCAGCCTCTGCTTGTAGAAAACCCAGCATAAACGGACACCCTCCCCTTAGCCCTGTCCCATCGGCCTCTTTCTTCCCCGGTGTTTGTGCTTTTTAAACTCCACCAAAAATGTCATAGGCAGGTTTCTTGCTTTGCTTCCAAACTCCCTGATAAATTCCACTGGCTGGGCAACCCCAGGAGAGGTTTTCTGGAGCAAGAAACCCCATAAATCACCCCGCTGCCACTCCAGCGTGGGCAATATCTTATGTAAAAAGGTGTTTCCTGGGAGCGCCAAAGGCAGGAGAATCCTATTACAAGCCGCCCCATTAATTATAAAGAGTCAAGTCGAACCTTTCCTGTGATTTTTTATCTTAAGTCCGAAAACTGATTACCTTCACCAATCCTTCCCCTTCCAAAAAGATCTAAAAAATAAAATAAATGTTTGAAGAACAAATACCAAAGTTTCTCCTTTTAGGGGAGAACCAGCAGAGAGAGGAGTGAGTGAGAAAAGACCCTCTTCCCTTTCTTTCAAGGTAAAAGTGCACGGGGACTTAGCCTGTGTGTAGCATGTTCCTTTGACTACCTCAGCCCTTGGAGGTGGGTTCTATAATTTGGCTCATATTACAGATGAGGAAACCTGAGGCTCCTCTGAAATCACATGCTTGGCCCATTTTTCTGAGACGGTGAGGCGGGCAGAAAATAGGCCAGGCCAGGTATATAAAAATGTGGGTTCAAATCCCACCTCTGCTTCCTACTAGCTAGGACCCTGAGCAGGTGCATTCACCTCTGTGTGCCTCAGTTTCCTTTTCTGCAAAATGCGGAATGGAAGCATCCCTGAAAACTTCCAGGGAGAAGATGTGCCACTGTGTACACAAAAGACATCAACAGGCTTATCCTTCACCTGAGGGAAACAGCAGCCTCCCTCCAGCCTCCCTGTTGCTAGTCTTGAGGCTGGTACCCCCAATTTAATTGCCACCCAGAAGTCAGGCTAGTCTTTTTTTTTTTTTTTTTTTCATCAGAACCTTGCTCTGCTGCCCAGGCTGGAGAGTGGTGTGATCACGGTTCATTGCAGCTTTGGACTCTTGGGCTCAAACGATCCTCCTGCCTCAGCCTCTAGAGTAGCCGGGACGACAGGTGTACAACACTCCCATCCCTAGCTTATTAAAAAATTATATATATGTATAATATGTAATATATGTGATATATAATATATATATATATATTTTGCCAGGCATGGTGGCTCATGTCTGTAATCCCAACATTTTGGGAGGCTAAATTAGATGGATCACTGGAGCCCAGGAATTTGAGACCAGCCTGGACAGCCTAGCAAGACCCTGTCTCTACAAATAATAACAAGATTAGTTGAGTGTGGTGGCACACACCTATTGTCCCAGCTATTTCAGAGGCTGAGGTGGGAGGATTGCTTAAGCCTGGGAGGTTGAGGCTGCAGTGAGCTGTGATCGCATCACTGCACTCCAGTCTGGGCAGCAGAGTGAGACCCCGTCTCAAAAATCAAAACCAAAACCAAAGAACTATTTATTTTTATTTCTCAGCTTTTGGTGCCCCCTCCTAAATTTTGTGTCCAAGGTGAGTACCCCACTTGTCATACCCTGGGCCATCCTTGGCGAGTACCTGTCCCATCACCCAGTTTCTCAATTGCATCCCATTAACAAATGTTTGCTGAATAATTTAATGAATGAACAAATGAAGAGAAAGTTCAGGAAGTCAGGCATCGTCTTTCTCTTTTTTTCTTTTTTTAGAGAGACAGGGTATTGCTCTGCCACCCAGGCTGGACTGAGTCAGTGGAGTGATCATAGCTCACTGCAGCCTCAACCTGAAGCTCAACCTGAAGTCAGAGAAGTCAGAGGTCTGCACAGCTTGGCTCCAGGGTCTTTGGTCCACTTTCCACCTACATATTTCAGATAAAGAGACTGAGGCCCAGAGAGGGTGAGTGACTGGTCACTCACCTAGTCACTAACCTAGTCACTAACCTAGCCTGTCCCAAACTGAAAATCCCATGGGGCTGTGCAGTTACTACAGAGACAGCACTAGTGACCTGGAGTGGGCCAGCTGGGGACCAGCTGGCTCTGAGTAGACACATTCCTGAAATATCATCCCCAAATCCATATTGCCACGTAGGGTTTTGCCAGATCCATGCATCATCTTTTGTTTTCCTCCTCCTCCCCCGTCCTCCCCCCCTCCCCCCTCCTTCTTTTTCTCTTCTTCTTCTCCTCTTCCTCCTTCTTCCTCCCCTTCTCCTCCTCCTCCTCCTTATCCTTCTTCCTTCTTCTTCTTCCTCTCCTCCTCCTCCTCCTCCTCCTCCTCCTCCTCCTCCTCCTCCTTCTTTTTCTTATTCTTTCTAGAGAGGCAGGGTCTGGCTCTGTTACCCAGGCTGGGGTACAGTTAAGTGATCATAGCTCACTGCAGCCTGAACCTCTTGGGCTCCAGAGATCCATTCCATCTCAGCCTCCCAAGTAGCTGGGACCACAGGCATGCACCACTGAGTCTGGCTAATTTATATATATATTTTTTGTAGAGATTGAGTCTCACCGTGTTGCCCAGGCTGGTCTTGAACTCAACTCCTGGGCTCAAAAGATCCTCTGGCTTCAGCCTCCCAAAGTGCTGGGATTACAGGCGTGCAACACGACACGGCGTCTGGCCTCATGCATCATCTTCACTATTCCCTCATTCCTACTTTTCTTGAAGCTTTCAATGCCATTAGAAGGAAAATGTTATCACCACTCTAAATGGAGAAACAGTGTCACTTCCAGAATTAGACACGAGGTGTGAAAATAGATACAATGAAAGAAAAAACAATATCATGACATAGTTACTAGCTTCTGCCCACAAAGTCTCCAAGCCTGAGCCTATGGTTGCCTGGCAAGCAAGTGTGATAGACTGGACAGGGAAAATGTGGCACATATACACCATGGAATACTATGCAGCCATAAAAAACGATGAGTTCGTGTCCTTTGCAGGGACATGGATGAACCTGGAAACCATCATTCTCAGGAAACTGACCCAAGAACAGAAAATCAAACACCACATGTTCTCACTCATAGGTGGGTGTTGAACAATGAGAACACATGGACACAGGGAGGGGAGCATCACACACTGGGCTCTGTCGGGGGGAAATAGGGGAGGGACAGCATGGGGTGGGGAGTTGGGGAGAGATAGCATGGGGAGAAATGCCAGATACAGGTGAAGGGGAGGAAGGCAGCAAATCACACTGCCATGTGTGTACCTATGCAACAATCTTGCATGTTCTTCACATGTGCCCCAAAACCTAAAATTCAACTAAAAAAAAAAAACAGACATGCTAACCTCCAACAGAGACTCTGGAGAGCTGCAAAGGAGAGCTGGAACGACAGTGACTTCCTCACGGAATGTTAGGTATCTCTGAAAATCCCTGGCTCTCCAGGGGTACCCATCCCACACGCCAGGAAACCCTGCCTCGGTGGGAGCATCATATAACAAGGCTGATCTTCATTTCAGGGACCACCCTCCACAAAAAATGGTGCAAAGCCAACTCTTTACTCAGCAATATCTGCAGTCAGAAGCTAAAGCCAGACAACCTGCAGCTGGTGCTGTAACACAGACTCTCAAACTCTTCGTTAGGCACGGGGTGTCGTGTTTAGCTGAGCTTGAGTCTTCCTTAAATCCCTGAGGATAACAAAACTGCATTTTGCAGTGATGAGATCTCGGCTGACTTCAACCTCCGCCTCCTGGGTTCAAGTGGTTTTTGTGCCTCAGTTTCCCGAGTAGCTGGGATTACAGGCGTGTACCACCACCTTTGGATAATTTTTGTATTTTTAGTAGAGACTGGGTTTCATCATGTTGGCTAGGCTGGTCTTGAACTCCCGACCTCAAGTAATCTGCCTGCCTTAGCCTCCCAAAGTTCTGGGATTACAGGTGTGAGCCACTGCTCCCAGCCCTTCTTCATATTTTTAATAATGTAAAAATATAACATAAAATTAACCGATTTAAAATAAACATTCCAGAGGCATTTAGTGCATTCACAAGGCTGTGCAGCCGCCTCTTCTGTCTAGTTCCAGAATATTTCATCACATGGAAAGGAAACCCTGTATCAGTTTAACAGCCACTCCCTATTCCCCGCCCCCTATCCCCTGGCAACCACCAATCCACTCTCTGCTTCTGTGGTTTTATCTATTCTGGATATTGCTATAAATGGAATCCTATAATGTGTAATTTTCTTGTGACTGACTTCTTTTAATTACTGTAAAATTTTCAAAGTTCATTCATGTTGTATGTATATGGATTTCCTTCCTTTTTATGGCTGGATCATATTCCATTGTATGACTAGACCACATTTTGTTTGTCTTTAATTAATTAATTGTTATTATTACTGAGACAGAGTTTCGCTCCGTTGCCCAGGCTGGGGTGCAGTGGTGCCATCATGGCTCACTGCAGCCTCAACCTCCCAGGCTCAAGCTATCCTCCTACCTCAGGCTCCTGAGTGGCTGGAACCACAGGCACGAGCCACTACACCCAGTGAATTGTGTGTGTGTGTGTGTGTGTGTGTGTGTGTTTCTTTTTAAATGAAGATGGGCTTTTGCCATGTTGCTCAGGCTGGTCTCAATCTCCTAGACTCAAGCAATCCTCCCACATTGGCATCTCAAAGTGCTGTGATTACGGACATCATGCCCAGCCCACATTTTGTTTATCTACTCATCTGTTGATGATGCATTTATTTTTATTTTTATTAACTTTTTTAAGACAGAGTCTCACTCCATCATGCAGGCTGGAGTGCAGTGGTGCAGCCACGGCTCACGGCAACCTCAACCTCCTGGGCTCTGTTGATCCTCCCACCTCAGCATCCTGAGTAGCTGGGGCTAACACCATACCTGGCTAATTTTTAAATTTTAATTTTTTTGTCTCGCTGTATTGCCCAGGCTGGTCTCAGCTCCTGGGCTCCAGTGATCCTCCCACTCAAGCCTCCCCAAATGCTGGGATTACAGGCATTAGCCACTGCGCCTGGCCACGTTTCTTTTTTAAAAGATGTCGGCTTGGCACAGTGGTTCACGCCTGTAATTCCAGTACTTTGGGAGGCCGAGGTGGGCAGATCACGAGGTCAAGAGATGGAGACCATCCTGGCCAAACTCTGTCTCTACTAAAAATACAAAAATTAGCTGGGCATGATGGCGCACACCTGTAGTCCCAGCTACTAAGGAGGCTGAGGCAGGAAAATCACTTGAACCTGGGAGGCGGAGGTTGCAGTGAGCTGGGATTGTGCCATGGCACGCCAGCCTCTGGTGACAGAGCAAGACTGTCTCAAAACAAAAGTCAAATTATTTACCACTAGGCCTTGACCTCTTACTATGTGTCAGACCCAGTCTTTTTTTTTTTTTTTTTGAGATGAAGTCTTGCTCTGTCACCCAGGCTGGAGTACAGTGGTGCAATCTCAGCTCACTGCAACCTCCACCTCCTGGGTTCAAGCGATCAAGCGATCTAACACCTCAGCCTCCTGAGTAGCTAGGATTACAGGTGCACACCACCACACCTGGATAATTTTGTTGTATTTTTAATAGAGATGGGGTTTCACCATGTTGACCAGGCTGGTGTTGAACTTCTGACTTCAAGTGATCCACCTGCCTTGGCCTCCCAAAGCGCTGGGATTGACGGCATGAGCCACCGCACCCAGTTGTATCTTTACAGGTCCTGTAATTTTCCATTGGGCAGCATCGGTAAGTTTGAAGTGTATCTGAAAAGTAATAAACTGCATGTTTGTCAATAGGCTGTGAAGTTAGTCTTTGTTTTAAAAAATGTTTTAAGCACCTCTTCAAAGAAGAAAACAGAATAGATAGTAGTGCCAGCATCCAATGAATGGCCATTGCTATGATTACTACATTGTTATTATTTCATTTTTGTGTTTATTACTCAAAGGCCCGTTCTCTAACAAGCACTGTGTTTAGACTATGACACATATGGCCTATTTAACTCTTACGATGAAACTTGAAGTTAGATGCTTTTGTGCCTTTCTGGTTTTTTTTGAGATGGAATGTCATTCTGTCACTAGGCTCAAGTGCAATGGCACGATCTCCACTCACTGCAAATTTCACCTCCCGGGTTCAAGTGATTCTCGTGCCTCAGCCTCCCAAGTAGCTGAGACTACAGGTGCGCACCACCACGCCCAGCTAATTTTTGTATTTTCTTAGAGACGGGTTTTACCATGCTGGCCAGGATGGTCTTGATCTCTTGAACTCGTGATTCACGTGCTGCCTCAGCCTCCCAAAGTGCTGTGATTACAGGCATGAGCCACTGTGCCCAGTCTTTGTGCCCTTTTTATAGGGCCTTGCAAAGCTGAGGCTCAGAGATGTTATGCACCTAATGTGAGGTCACACAGTCCTGGTCTCTAGTTGCTCAGAGCCATGGGATGGAGACACAAACAACGTGGGCTGAGGTGTTGCAATGGAGGAAGACATGGATAGAGATGCTGTGGGTGCCCAGGAGGGCGTCACTAGCTCAGCCAGCTACTTCCTCTACGCTCACTCAGTTAGACCATAGAGTTGGGGATCTCAGCTATTTCAACAAAGAAAATTTACACCATAAGGTTTTCCTGCAATGAAAAAGGGATCATGGAGAATCTGGGCGTGATTTCCAAGCCAATGCCCCCAAAACGGAACATGCACACAGGTCCCCTAAGAGTTGTGCAACTTGTGATGTGCAGTTCTGGGGTGGGGCCTGAAATGCTGCGATTCTAACCAGCTCCCAGGTGATGCCACTGCCGGTCTGCGGACCATGGTTTGAGGAGCAAGAGGCTAGTAGATATGAATTCTGATGCCAATTGCTCTGTAAACTCTTTGTGGGACTTTAGGCTACTCTATGCCCCCGTTGAGCGTCAGTTTCATTCCCTGGTCAATTCTCTGAATAAATGAACACCAGCAGTGGTGTCACTTCCTGTGTGCTTGCCAGAAAGCCACGAGCACCTGCTCGTGAGACATTTCCTCCCCAAGCCCCCAGGAACCCATCAGCAGGTGCTGGGGGCAGGGGCAGGTGAGGATGGTTCTGAGCTCTAGCACAAAATTCAGAAAGAGGAGGCCAGAGGTGGTGCTGCCCTGGAGAAGCGGCTGGAGAGGTTTCCGTTCATCACAGAAATGGCCCATTTGCAATGATCGGTTACCCAGGTGTTAATAACGCTAATGGCATAGGAAGGGTAAACTTGGTCACTTGGCTGAACAGAAGAAATATGCAGAGAGGTGCTCGAGTTTCCATAAATCAGCCGTGTGCAGCGCGACGAGGGAGGCAGGACTTAAAATTCCGGTCAGGAGATGGGTATTCTCATAATCCAAGCTGGAGAGGTAATTTATTCTGTTTATATCTTTTTACTGCGCGACAAGGCTTGGGAGCAGGTGCCCTCCACAGCCATTCTGCATTTTAAATATTAGTCCTAAGCACAGTGGGTCTGTCCTCGTGCTCTTCGGGGTGTATATTTTGGGGCAGGAGGACAGGGACAGGGACTGGAGGAGCATGCATGATGGGGGCTGGAGTACGTGTGGCTTAACTGGCTGGTGTTGGCCAGAATTATAGCTGAGGGGCAGCAAGGGGACAGGCGAGGTCCCTCTTTTTCCCAGTGCTAGAGGGCACTGGCGGGACAGCTGGGCTTGCCTCTACCTGTCTGCCCTGGGATGTTTTTTTCCTCTCAGAAATCTTTTATTTTTAAGAGATAATAAATACAGGCGATGAAGATAGAAGGAGATGAGCAGATACATTAATGGAGGAGGAAAGGGAGGAGGGCGAACATGGAGAAACCAGACGTCCTGTGTCTGCTGACCTTGGCAATGTTCACGATGCCCTCTGCTCTTCTGGCTAGCTTTGTTTAACCTGGGAGGGGGTTTTAACAAAAGCCAGCGAGGTTGCTATCAGTAAGAATTAGTATTCAGGAAGCCCTTTTTAAAAGAATCCCTTTTTACAGCAGATGAATTTCATTCATTCATTCGTTCGTTCATTCATTCATGTAGTTACACTGGTCTGTGTCCTGGGCCTAGGGACAATGTGGGCTCTTATGGCAAAAGTTCTCGATTCAAAACCTGGCTCTGCCACTCCCAGGCTGTGTGACCTTGGTCAGCTCAATTCACCTCTAGGGCCTCAGTCTCTTCATCTGCAAAGTGGGAAGAACAATGCTAATCTTGAAGGGACGTTGTGAGGATTAGATGAGACACTGGTTGGTGGGTTTGGAGACAGGCAGCATCACGCTAAGTGTGGTCTGGTAAGGGAGGTGCCAGAATCTTTTGGGGAGCTAAATGTGAAGCACTTTGGGCGCCATTCCAGAGGACAATTCCAGCCATAAGTGGTGGGACCTGGGGCTGAGATTTGTAGTTAACACTCACCTGTGACCATACTTTGAGAAAACGGTTGTGGATGCTGCAGGACAATCACCCTTTCCCAGTGGCTCCCCTTCCCCACCCAGCCTTTCTCAGGAACTGCCTCCTTAACGCTGGGCACCCAGCATCAATACTGTCCACGTGCAGGGCGCTGTGTGGGGTGGGGTGGGGTGGGATGTCTCCTCCCAGAGCCCTGGGTCCAGAAAGCACCCGGGGAGTTAAAATGAGCTCACGGGAGTGGCAGTGAACTCTGTGTGAGTCAGGCCCTCCCTCTCCTCTTGTCACCCTCCATGGAAGCTGGTGTGTGTGTGTGTGTGTGTGTGTGTGTGTGTGTGTGTGTGAGAGAGAGAGAGAGAGAGAGAGAGAGAGAGATGGGGATAGAACCCAGGCCCTAGACTTCTTAACACAGGCTGGGTCACTTCTCCTCCATCCTCACCACACCCTGTGGAGGAAATGATGTGAATCCATTTCACGGTGAGCAAACTGAGGCCCAGAAAGGGGACATAGTGACTAGAAAGGCGACACAGTGACCAACGTCCAGTTCCTCAGTCAGGTAGTGTCCTGGTTCCCAAAGCCCCGGCTCCATCCTGCCTCTGTCCCATTCCTGGGTGACCTAGGCTCCCAACCCTCTTCACTTTGTGAACACTCAGAGGAAGGGCCGATGGGGAGTGTGTCCCAAGTACCGATCATGCAGAACTCACGGCACCTCTCCTGGAACCTGGCTTCTGGAGCCACCCTCAGAGATGTTGATGGGGCCACTCCAGGGTTATTTAAGTCTCCTGACATAAAGCGGGGGATTTTTTCTCTCCTGGCTCTTCCAGACTGAAGCTATGAGCATTCGAGGACCAGGTATATATTCTGTGTACATGTGTGCAAGGACATTGTAGATTTGTGCATTTGTGTGCACAAGCTTGTGGGTGTCTATGTGTTAATGTGCATGTGTATACACATGTATGTAGATGTCTGCACCTACCGTTGTGCCCTTGTCTGTATTTGTATGTGTCTCTGTGTGCACGCACAGCTGTGTGTCCATGTGGCTGGTTGTGTGTGTGTATATCCGTGTGGCTGTGAGCATGGATCTGTATATGTTCGTGTACACATATCTGCACGTGTAAGTGCACACTGTGTGGGCCCATACATGTCTGGCTGGTGCGTGTGTGTGTGTGTGTGTGTGTCCGTGTGTGACTGTAGCTGGTGGAAGGGGCAGAGGGCTTGATTGTACTGTGACTTCTCATCCTGTTGCCTCACTCTGCTGCCTTCACTGATGGACACCTCTGGGTCTAAGTGTCCTATTTGGTAGAGGCTAGGGGTCCAAATAGGACACCATGGAGCATGAGCAGGAGGTGACCTGTCACAGCTGTCATCTCCCCCTCCCTCTTCCTAACTTTTCTCCCTTATCCTCCTCTTCCTCTCTTCCTTCTTCCTTCCTTTTCTCCTGCCTCCCTCCCCTCCTTTTTCTCTCCTTCACCACTCTTCCCTCCCTTCTCTCCCCGACCTCTATCTCCCTGTTACAACCCTGTTTGAGGAGGGGATGGGTCCTGTCCTCCCCTGGCTTCGCTTCCCCATCTCACTCTGGTGCAAGTTCTAAGTGAGCCCTTCTGCAAAGTTCATACATGCCCAGAAAGCATTCAAGGACCTGCCAGAGATGAGGACCACCTTGCAGATTCTCTCTTGGCCTCTAGAATCCATTACAATTAGGGCACCATAGGGAAGTAGAAACACAACCCAATACATGGATTTGAATCCCAGCTTTTCCATTTCCCAGCTGTGTGACCTTGGGCCAGTCCCTCAACCTCTCAGAGTACCTCGAGAGGGCCAATCATACCTACCCTGATAAACTTCCAAGGATATTCAACTGCAAGGATATTCCAATGTGGCTTAAAGTGGTGAAACCTTGGAAATGAACCCAAACATCCAACAATAGAATTGGTTTAAAATAAAACAAAAACCAAAAAAGCATGGCTCAGCCATTCAAGGGAACCTTAAGCAGTGATTACATGGAATGACAGAGCTCTGTCTACGAAGATCAGTTTATACATCTGGAAGCTATTGCTGAGTGAACCAGAGCAGATGACCACATGTTGAGTACAGGGTACGATCTCTAGTTTCAAAATTGAAAAAAGAAAGAAAGAAAAAAGAAGTCTGAAAGAAAATGCATCAACTACATTTCCATAGTGCTTGAAATTCTGGGTGGTGACATTTTCTTCCTTTTGTTTATCTGAGATTTCTAAATTTTCCACGAGCAAGTAGCATTGGTCTGATAAAGACAAATGTGTGATAAAGAAAGAAAAGAAAAAGGCAAGCTGCTTTGCCTGGTTCTTGTGAGGAACGCATAAAGAAGAAGGGCAGAAGAGTGGGGCTCTGAGCATGTGCCTGTCCCCTGGTGGTTCATTCCCCGACCTTCCCCTCCTGCAGCTACAATAGGCCAGCTTCCTTCAGCCCAAGCTTGGGCAAAGAGTCATCCCAATGCAGGACACTCTTCCATTTATTTTTACCTCCCTCTCCTCTCCGCCTTTCTTTTCTTTCTTTTTTTCTTTTTCTTTTGAGACTGAGTCTTGCTCTGTTGCTCAAGCTAGAGTGCAGCAATGCAATCCTGACTCCCTGCAACCTCCGCCTACCAGGTTCAGGCTATTCTCCTGTCTCAGCCTCCCAAGTAGCTGGGATTACAGGCTCCTGCCACCACATCTGGCTAATTTTTGTATTTTTAGTAGAGACGGGGTTTCACCATGTTGGCCAGGCTGGTCTCAAACTCCTGGCCTCAGGTGATCCACCTGCCTTGGCCTCCCAAAGTGCTGGGATTACAGACAATTGAGTTGGAAGGACATGTAGGAAGCACCCTCTCCAACCCCTGCTTTTGCAAGTAGGGAAACTGAGGCAAAAAAAGAGAGTGACTCGTTTTAGGTGGTGGCCTCAGGCCTCCTAAATCTCACTTGGCCTTCTTTCCCTCATGCCTTTACCCAAAGATAAGCATGCACTGCATAAGACTTGCAGAGCACAACAGCCCCACTTTGGGGAGGGGCTCCTCAGTCCTAACGTAGCCTTGCAGATAACCAGCATCAGCTTACTAGCCTGCTCTTTTTGTTTTTGGCCACCAGGAATTACAAGGGGGGAAGAGTAAGGAGTGAAGCTGTAATTCTTTTGATGTGCTGGCAACAAACAAATCACACATTCATTCATTCGTCAAACATTCTGAAGATCTACTATGTGCTGGGCAGGCCTGTATTAGAGCATGGTATTACGTGAAGCATGGAGAGATACCGGGCCTGGCACATAGCAGCTGTCAAAAGAGGACAGCCACTTCATGAACCTGGGAGTCACTAGAAGAGCTCCCCCTTTGGGTGAGCAGAGGTTTTTGCATCCATCAGAGGCTTAATGTCAGAGACAAGAACCAGGGAAAGAAAAGGTTTCATTCGCTCTGAGTCATTATCCAACTAGGGACAATAAAAAGAAAGGCACACAGCGCTGAGGGAAAAAAAAGAATTTTTTTATTAATCTTTCTTTTTTAAAAAAGTTTTTTTTGTTTTTGTTTTTGTTTTTTTTTTTAGGTAAACCTCTCTGACTCCCCTCCCTCACTCTGCCCTACCTCCTCTTAAAAATATAAAAATGTCCAGCGTCAGATAACTACAGTACAATAAATAAACAGTAAACACAAAAACATACTTTATTTGTTCTTCTTTATACAAAATAAGGAAACTAGAAGCGTTCAACTTCCAAAAAAGTATAATGTTGTACATCCTGACGGCCCAGCCTCCAGGCCCCGGGCAGGGAGGGTGATCTGTGGGTCTGAGCCCAGCAACCTTGGCGCCTCACCCAAGGGGAGAGCAGGATGTGCGCGTGTTCGAGTCCGACCTGCGCCCTCGGGCTCAGCATAAACGTCAAAGTAAGGAAGAGCAGGAGCTGGCCCCGGCTGGCCACGTCCTGACCCACAGCCCCCTTCCTAGAGAAGCTGACCTTGAACCTCAAGATTGGCCACCAGGGAGCGCCAGCGTGCAGGTGGCTCGGTCTCCCTCCCGGTGGCTCCCGGTTCACGGGAGTTCCTCGATCGCTCTCCGTCTTCTCCCTCTGGCTGACGCTCTCTCCCTCTCTCACTTCCTCATCCTGCCCCCGCTTCCTCGCTCTCTTTCAATCTCTCTCTCCTTTTCTTATCATCTTTTTATTTTTTTAAAGAAGGGGAAAGCACAGCGAGAAATAAGATTACAAAATGCCACTCAGATTGCAGAGAGGGGAAAAAACACCGTCTCCGCCCCTTGGCCTCACCCTCTCTCAGTCCGAAGAGGTGGCGGTGGGTGGGTGGGTGGGTGCGGGCCCGGGGAAAGTCTAGAGCGTGCTTGAAATCTCTTGACCCTCCGGAGTATTGACTTTGGTCCCAAGAAATTGCTCGCGTCGCCAGGAGAGCGCTGGCGGTGGGCTGGGGCTCCTGGAGAGCCCGCGGGGTGGAGATGGGGGTCGGCCCCGCCCTCAGCGCCGAGCCGAGGAGCAGTTGCAGGTTGCCTGCGGACCCGAGAGAGAACCCCCAGGGACACCATGTCTCCCACTGCGTCCACTTCGGGCGTTTTGGTTTCAGGAGGCTGTGTCGGGGCGGGGGCCCCCGGGGGCCGAGCGCCGGGGGCGGCCCGGCGGCCTTACCACACGGCGGCCTCGTTGAGCTCAGGGTTGGGATGCGACAGGGGTCCGCTGTAGCCGCTGGTGCCGCTCATGGGGAAGGGCGGGCTGGGCCCGCCGCTGAACACCTCGCCCGGCATGGGGTGCAACGCGCCCGGCAGGCCCGGCTCGGGGCTCGGCGTGTCCGGGTGTGAGATCATGTCGGTGAACCTGGGGTTGTCCGCGGCGTGCGGGCCAGCGAGCGGCGGCTCCAGCGCGCCCAGTGGAGTCGAGCCGGGCCCTGAGGCCGCCAGGAAGCTGGAGTCGGCCGGGGACTGCGCCTGCGACGGCGGGCCGTGCGCGAAGAAGTCGTAGTTGCTTCCCGGCGCGTAGTAGTCGCCTTGGTAGTCTGCGGGGGGGAGCGGGAAGAAGAGAGGGCGCGGTGAGAGAAGGCGAAGGAGGCGGGAGACCCCGGATCCGGGGAGGGGACCGTGGAGACCAAGTCCAGAGGCCCGGGCAGGCGAGAGAGGGGAGCGCGCGACACCAGCCCGAGGTTACAGAGACCGGCGGAGGCCGGCGCCCCTCGAGACGGTGGACATCGCAGACCTACGGGTAAGGTTGGGAGAGAGACAATGAGAGATCTCGAAAGGGCAGAAACGGGAGAGACTCCGAGACCGTGGGGGATACTCGTGGCGAAAACTCGGACATTTCAAAGTCACAGGTTCCCTGACACCTAGAGGTGGAGAGAGACAGCGGCGGCCAGAGACGCAGAGACAGAGAACAATTCCTGAGAGTCTTAGAGTCAGTGAGAGACACAGAGACGCAGGACAGCGAGAGACAGACGGAGAGATCGGCACAGGGGCAGAGGGAAAGGCGGAAGAGACTCAGAGACGCAGTCCGCGGCTGAGACCCGAGAGCCCGAGAGACCGGAGGTCGCGGTGGAGTCGAGGAGATGCAGGGAGCGGTGAGACGACTGCGGTTAGAGACACGCGTGGAAACCCCGGGGGCGGACCGCGAGGGAGTGAGGAGTGAGCCTGAAGATGGAGAGAGGTCGATGCTCCCTGAGAACGCAAGACGGTGGATCAGAGATGAGTCCCAGAAACCGCCAGAGAAGCTGAGGCTGAGAGGCCCGGGAGAGGAACCGAGCAGCGGACAGAGCAGAGCGCGAAATGGTCGAGACCGGGAAGCGACTGGGCGGGGAAAGCTTGATTCGGGCGGCGGCTGGAGCACAGAGGGACTCGTGGGGTGGACCGGGCGGCGCGGCCTCGGCGCCGGCAACTCGGCCCCTGAGCCCCGCCAACCCGGTGCAAGTACTTCGCCTCGCCAAGTAAGGCCCCCTTGTCGATCCGGGTGAGACCATTTGTACCGGCCTCGCCTGGCCTGGGACAGAGAAAGCTGAGCTCCAGCGACTTGAGAGAGGGGGAGGAGAAGAAAATGCTCTGGGTCATGCCCAGACCGCGCGTGCGTTGGGGTAGAAGCTCGGTCCTCCGGCATCGCCCCCGGCTGGTTTTGCCAGGGCCCCCAGATTCTGAGGCATCTGAGGACATTGAGACCTTTTGGGAAGCTGGTGATAGCTATGGGCTGTCTCTCGAGGAAAATGCAAGGATGTGAATTTTGCCCACAAATTCAGGAGGTGCAGGGACTCGGGATTACAAACCCATTCTGCCTCAACAAATCTGCATCAACCCTCTGACCTCCTCACATAGCTCCTCTTCCAGAACCTTCGGGACATCCTGCCTCCCCCCACCAGGTGGGGCCCTGAAGGACTAGCGTGGGGGACCTCACGAAAGGACCATCTTGTACCTGGCACCCGCTTTGTACGGCGGGAAAACCAGCGCGTCCAGAAGCCAGAGTCTCTTCTGCAAATCCACTCTCCCTGCTGAGTCCTGGGAGCTCAGTCAAGGGGCGAGTTCCTGATGCCGCCGCCACCCTCTTCCCTCTCCAAACCCTGAAATCTGTCCAAATTGGGGGGGGGGGTTGTCTGGAGGCGTGGCTTGGAGGCAGTCTAGGCAATAGCTAAAACGGTTGCCAATTACTTTTTAAAACCATTAATTTAATTCTCCCCGAAAGTCAATGGAAAGATGGGGAGCGGCGAATTTGGAGCCCCAAAGGGACTGGGATGGGAGACCGCCGCGGCCCGCAGCGAGCCGGCAAACCATCGGAGGCCGCGGCCCCGGCGCCTTGCGCGCCGCCTCCGCCCATATGGCGGCCGGGCCGGAGGTAATTGGAACAAACGCCGTCTGAAAAGGGCACAAAAGCTGCAGCTGGGGCTTTGTCCGCGCTCCCACGGGGAGCCGCCGGCCCCGCCGCCCGGCCCCTTTTCTCGCCCGCTGCCGGTCGCCACCGCCGGGATCTCCCAGCGCGGATTAGGCGGGGCTGCCTCGCTGGGGGCTGGGGAGTCCTTCTCACCATTCCGGGGAATGAGAGGCCCCCATGTCCGGCTCCCCACCCCGTTTAGCGCGCAGGGAGAGGAGGCGGTGGGATAGGTCGGGGAGGGGGCGAACTGGTCCTCCGGGAAACGTTGGTTAATTACCCAGGCGGGGAAAAATTCCGGGCCGGTACCGCCCCCACCACCTCGCTCCTCCGGGCCCAGATTTTGTAGGGAAAGAGGCAAATTTAGGTGGAGAGAGTCGGTGACTGGAGACCCCGGAGGACACGCCCACCATCCAGACTGTCCAGGGTTGGGGGCTGTCCAGGGGTGGGGGCCTTTCCAGGATTGGGGGCTGTCCAGGGTTGGGCGGCTGTAGCGCTCCAGCCTGAGCCCTGCCACTGCGTGGGGTCTCTGCCCTGAAAAAAAGCACAGCCTGGCATTTTGCCCACAATTCCTAGGGGCCGCGGTCGGGTCTCAAGGTCTAGTCCCCTATCAGGCTTCCGGATGTGCTGAGGTCAGTGATGGGGTTATCTTCCCTTCCCTTCTGGGTCTACCCGGGTGCCTAGCCCCTGCCTCCCCAACACTGCCACTGAACCCACTTTCTAAGAGAAAGTGTCTCTCCCCAACTTGCGCTACTGGCCCTAAATAGGCCCATGGCAAGTGGCGACTCAGAAGTGCAGATGCCTCTCAGACATAGGCAGTCCTGGGGTCTCCCCAAATTCAGAAGCTTCAGAACAGAAGAGGGGAGGTGCTTTCTTGAGTCCTCAGAAAGAGGACTCAAGGACCCCTCTGGGTCCTTGCGCCTTTTCCGCACTGAGACTGCCCTTCTGGGAAGAACAGGACGGTGAGCTCAGCGAGCTCAAGCAATGCGGCTCAGGGCAAGGAGCTGAAAAAACGGAGTGGAGGAGTTGGGATGGTTCACCAATCCAGTGTGAGGGAAGTGAGAGAAGGAAAATCTCGGTGACAAGGGGGCGGCTCACCCCAGGCCCAAGCTTGGTACCACCATCCGAACCCCTTTGTGAACTGGGGCGCCTCGATCTCTGCAGCCCCAAAGACGGTGGACATCTGGGGTTGGCCCAAACCTTGTGTCCCTAGTCTGGAGGAACCTCACGGGGTTTGGGGCTGGAGGGTGGGCTAGAGTCCTACCCAGAGCAACTGCAGGCATTTGGGCTAACACTGCCAGATGCTGTGGGCACACACCCCGCCACAGGGAACAGGAATTGCTGCCTTCGAAGCTAGTGGGCAGGCGGCTTGGAATGAATCCAGACCCCCATCCCCTCCCCTCAAGCTACCCCCCCGGCTTTCAGAATCCTCCTCATGCCAAGTACACGAGGTACCGGGCTAGGGCTGCAGGAAGGCCGTGTGTCTGTCCGTGGGGGTGGCACGCATGTGGATTTGCCAGTGCTGGCCTCAGTGTGACTGCTAGAAGTATGTGCGTCTGTGGATTTGTGTCTCTGTGAGTGTACCTGTGTGTGGAAGGGTGGAATGTACCTGTACGTGATCATGCTATCGTGTCTAGACCTGTGTCCCTGCAGTCTCTGAACGCAAGTGTGAGTGTGCCTTGTGCCCTGCGTGGGTGAGGGCGAGTGTGTCACTGTATCTCGTGTGTGCTTCCGTGTGATCACTGAATGGGTGAGTCCATGTATCTGATTTTGTGTCCAGAACGTGTGGGTGAGTGTACGTGTGTCTGTGATTGCGTCCAGCGAGTGGGCGATGTCCCGGAGCGGCGGAAAGCGCGCTGGTTGGGGCCCTGAGCCCTCAGCTCCCAGAACGGGGCAGGTGCGGAGCAGCGCATCCCGGGGCGCCCCTTACCTCCGTAGTAGGTGTACGGGGTGGACCCCAACATCTCAGACTCGTCCAAGCGGCCGCCCAGAGGACGCATGCGCCGCGGACTCCGGAAGAAGGCGTGTCTCCGGGCGCCCAGGGCGCTCAGCTGTTTCATCCGGCGTTCTTTGGACCGTCGGTTCTGAAACCACACCTGGGACAGAGGAGGGGGCTGTGAGCTCCGGGTCCGGAGTGTCCTCCCCTCTCCTCCATCCCTTGCCTGGGCTGCCCCCTCTGGGTCCTTGCGCCTCTGCCGCACCAAGACTGCCCTGAGGCGGGGCCGGGCTGGATTAGGCCGGGAGGGGTGGAGAGCCAGCCAAGGGTGAAGGATTTCGCGGACCCGTGGGGCAACTCATAAAGACTTGGGCTTCCTGGCCGTCGGCTCGCCCACGGCCTGACGGCTCTATAAAGGTCTCCCTCCCGGCACGGCTCTCGCCTCAGCCGCTCGGCTCCAGAGCCGGCTTCGGGCCGTTTATCTGCCCGCGCTTCGGCGCAGGGAGGGAGGGGGAATCGCCTCTTTCTCTGCTCAAAACGTGGGAGGTAAACAGGCATCCCGGACCCCAGAGTGGCTTACAACCTTCCTTGAGCAAGGCGGGGGGCGGGGGTGTGGGCAGGGCGGCCGCGAAATTCAGGGAAGTAAAGCGATCCGCCCCAAATCGCACAGCCAGGAGGACAGCTGGGCTAGATGGAATCTTTCGGCTCACAGTCCCCGACCTCTGGCGAGTGTCCCGAGCTCCCCGGCCTCGGGCGCACGGTCTGCTCCCAGACAAGAACCCGGCGCGCCCGTAGCCAAGGAAGCTTGGCGGGAGACTCCTCTGAGGCTCCCGGCTCCAGGGCCAGCGGGCCCCGGGCCGCACCTGGATGACGCGCATGTTGAGGCCGGTCTCCTGCGCCAGCTGCTCGCGGATGTGGCGCGTGGGCTTGGGCGTGGCGGCGAAGGCAGCCTTGAGCGTCTCCAGCTGCTTGGCCTTGATGGTGGTGCGGGGACCGCGCCGCTTGGTGCCCGAGTTCTGCTCCTCGTTCTCGTTGTTGGCCGTTTCCTTGTCCGACGAGGTCGAGTTGTCCGTCTCCTTGGGGTCGTCCTGCAGTGCGTCCTGGAGGTCCGGGGACAAACTGCGGTCCGTACAGGATGACACTGCGGGCGGACGGATCGGGAAGGGGACGACAGCGGCGTCAGCGACCGCCAGACGCCTCTTCAATCCAGTGGCGGGTTCCCGCCGGCCCAGGCTACGGCCGGCCCCGCTGGGTTACCTCCCAAGCCTGCGACAGCCCCTCCCCCAGGGACCCGGTGCCCGCCCACTCTCTCCAGGCGGGGCCCGTACTTTGGAAGGGGCTCTTCTTTAGCCCTCTCCGCGCGTCTCAGCTAGTACCTGAGTAAGGGTGGGGGTAGGCATGCCCTCTGGAGAACTCCCGCCTTCAGGGAGAGGGGATGAGGAGGCACAGATTCCCTTGGGGCCTCGGATCTTCCTCTCCCTTCCCTCCTTTCTCCAGACCTCAATTAATGTGCTCCCAGTGCCTCTAGAAATTACCTGGAGCTCAGATGACACAGGAGGGTGAATTGTGTGGTGCCAAATTAAGGGAGGAAGGAAACTTGGAAAAGGCTCCTGAATTGGAGGAGGGTGGGGAAGAGCTGGTGGCCCTCAGCTCCCCTGTAAAACCGGCTCCAAAGCCACTTCTCTAGCCTCTCACCCCCGGCCTTGCCTTAGAGCTGCCTGGGGGTAATGAGCTCTAAGCCCAGCACAGACAGCACACAGGGGGCCAAGTAGGGAGTGCCAGGCTGGGCACGGAGGGAGGGTGTTAAGGCCTAAGGCCAGTGAGGGGCGGAGGCCTTCCTACCTGAGTTGAGGCTGCCCTCCTTGAGGCTGGATGAGCTCAGGTAGTCATCTTTGCACACGAACTTGTTCTCGTCGATGACGTACAGCTCCTCGCCAGTGGACAGCTGCTTGTTACACACCATGCAGGTGAAACAGTTGAGGTGAAAGACTTTGCTCCGGGCCTTGCGCACCAGGTCGCTGGGCGAGATGCCTTGTGCGCAGCCGGCGCATTTGGTGCCAAAGCGCCTGTGGACACAAGGTGCCCGTCACTGCAGGGTGGGACCCAGTCCAGCCGTCCCCAGCCCCTGACCTCTTCCCCCACCCTCAACCTGGCTTCTGTGAAGTCCCCATTTCCATATCTGTTAAACGGAACTCCAATCCTGAGCTCTCTGGCCAGAGCAGGAGAAGTGGGACAAATGTCCTGAGCTGTTTTTGGGGTCTGAGACTCCTATGCCTCCATTGGGGTTTTTTCAGACTCTCCTGGGCTGGGAAGCGGGGAGCAGTGGGTGCAGTCTTCAGCCAAGCAGAGAGCCCAGAGCATCTCAAGATGTCCTCCCCCAAACCCAACCCCTGCCAGGCCTGCCTCGGCTGCTTCAGGCAAACTCTGAGCCCAGGAATGATTTGAAGCCAGGCGGGCAGGGTTTGGGTCACTTGGTGGTTTTGCCTCCTGGATCCTTTGTGGTCTGCTGGTGCCTAGGTAGGGCCAATCTGCCTGCCTGGCTGAGCCTAGCTGTGAGGTGGGGTGCCCTTCTCCCAGGCTGGAAGGAGGAAGCAGAAAGGAGGGAATCTTCCACTGATTTCCAGTACCAATGGAGAGGCTTTCCAATCCACCACTCTGGGACCCGCTGGAGCTAATCAGGAGCTGTGGACAGCAGGGCCTCATAGTGGCAGATCTAGAGAGCAGGGACTGAGTTTCGGCTCCACTAAACCTCTAGCCTGGCAGGCAGCAGGGGAATGTGAATAGAAGACAATTGTAGACCCTGCTCAGCCAGGACAGGAATCTCTCAAATCCCTCCTTCCCGCGTTCCTGATCTCATTCCTTTTCTTTCTTCTTTGAGCTCAGGGAGAAAGCTAGCCTCCCCCGAAATGGGAGATGGGTGAGGCTCAGGTTGGGGGTGAAGTGGGGGAGGACTCAGTACTCTGGGGACCCCACATCTACTCACACCCATGCCTCTAAACAGGGCGAATTTGGGTGACATTGATGTAGTGAGGGCATTAGAAGCCGTAAGTCACTTTTGGCCTTATCCGGCAGCGTAATTGGCCATATGCACCTTATCAAAAATCATTAGGCGCTTTGCAAGCACTGCTACATTAGGGGCACCGGGCCTCCGGGGCCAGGGAGTTTACACGTGTAAAGGAGCGGCTGACATTTTCTCCTATTCAAATTCCCAGTGCGGAGTCGCCAGGGCCGGCAGGCTGCCTTTCTCTACGGTGTGATTCACGCCCCCCTTCCTCAGCGCGGGGAATTCCTGTTCACAAAGCTGGCTCTGGGTGCCCAGGGGAAACAGGCAGGGCTCAGCTGCCCCAAACCCCACTGGCTTCCAGACTGGGGAAACTGAGGCCCAGAGAGGTGATCTGCCCTGGCCAGCCGGTGGGCTCACACGGGTGGGGTGGGGGAGGCGCCACAGCCCAGTCTAGGCCCCAGAGGTCCTGATTGTCAGCCTCTATTTCGTTTCTGCTTTTCAACACGGGAGGAAATGTTTAAGGGGTTGGGAGGTGAGTAGGGGGAGGTATTCTCCTCCCATCACCAGGGAGACCTTCCTCACTGGACCCCCTCTGGAGCTGAGAAGTTTCCGTTTGGGATTGCTGCCGGCTGCTCGGCTCACACGTTCTGCCTGGAGCCAAAAGCCTCCAGGCGTCTCTAACTCAGGCAAAAATCCTTCCCCTCAGTCGGGACGGGGCTTGAAGCTTCTGTCTTGGGGTTGCAGTCGCTGGGAAGGGGCAGAGAGGGGTGGAGAGCAAGTTTGTCAGGGCTTCCTCCCTCTGCCCCGCCAGCGCTCTGAGTCGGCCTCCAGAGAACGTGAAGCAGCAAAGCAGCGTCCTTCTTCCTCCGCCTGGGCTCGGGACCTTTCCTGGGCCGAGAACAGGAGGAGAGCAAAGTGCTGCCCGCCCCCCATCTAAGCCTGTTATGAGGGGAGGCTGGGATGGGTATGGGGGTCTCCCCTTCCCCGGCGCCCCAGTGGAGTGCGCGCAGGGTGAGCGCGCAGGCAGCAGCGGTGCGGCCTCTTACCTGAAGAAGTCATTTTTGCAGTAGAGCTTGCCCTCGCGCGAGAAGCACTTCTCCGAAAGATTGGTTTTGCACTCGCAGCACTGAACACATTTAATGTGCCACGCGCGGTCCAGCACGTTCAGCAGAAAGCGGTCGAGGATGGGCCGCTCGCAACCGGCACAGTGCACCATCATAGCCCCGCGTCCCGGCGGCTCCGGCCGCCTTGCCCTCCCTTTGGGCCCCTGGCCCTCAGGCCTGCCGGGCCCTCCGCTGCCCTCCGCCTCTTGTCTCAGCAGCTACAGGGCGAGTCTGGTCCGGACCAAGACTCAGCCAGTCAAGTCCTTGGGCAATCGCTGGCCTGGCACTGGGCGGCCCGGAGTGGGGTGGGGGGTGGTGGCGTTCACAACCTCATGCCACCGGCCGCAGGCCCCGGCGCCTGTTCCGGGCTTCCCCAGGTATCTCGAGTGGCTGCTGGCCTCAGCGCTGCGGAGCGGCTTTCCCCGGTGGCGGAGGCGCCGGCACTTTCCCCCACTTTCAAGCGGTCCCGATCCTCATCTTTGTCTGGTCGCCGCGTAATTCGCGCATCCTTATTCAGATTTGGTGACGTGGCGCGGCACGTAGGGGGCCCGTCGGCCAATGGGCGCACCGTGGCCATGGCAACCTCTTAAATTTATAGCATATCTAAATTGGCTACAGCGTTGCGGTCCGGACAGAGCAAAAAAAACAAGGCATCAGTATTGTTGAGTATTAGCTTGTACCTGGTTCGGAGGCTAAGTAAGTATTTACCTTCCAGTTTGGGCCTGAGGGGGAGGGGGCTGCGCGATGCAAAAACTGCGTCTCTCTTCCTCTCTCTCTCCTCACAAAATGTTTGGGGGTCAGGGGTTCCGAGGCCTAGTCCGGGAGGTACCCCTGCCCCCTTCGTCGTACCCGGAACTTGCAGAAGTTGCCCCACGCCCCACACCTGCCTCCCCTTCTCCAGCCCAGCCAGTCCAGATTGGATTCCCCCACCCCGCGCCCCCTCCGAGCCCTGAAGCTGCGTCAGCGCGGTTCCCCCGGCTCGCGGAGCTGGCCCCGGCTTCTTTTTGTCATACACGGGGCTGGGGCCCAGCCGGACCTTTCTCATGGAGAGAGCTAGCTAGTGCAGGCTGCTCAGCTTGGGTAGTTTTTTCCGCCTGGCCGCCGAGCCCGGGCCCAGTCCCAGGCCCAGATTGGGGAGGTGGGGGAGGAGGAGGGGTGCCATTTGGCTTGGTCTCGAACTCCAGAGTTTCAGGCCTGAGTGCGCTGCTCACCGGGCTCTGAGGGAGATGTGGACAGTGGGAGATTCAGGGTGGACGGGTCTTCCCGCAGACAGCTCGGAGGTGGCACTCACCACGTCTCTCCTTTCCTCGCTGCGCCTTCCAGATTCCAGGTCAGCCTGTCGGGGTACTGTGGTGAGTGGGTCGCACCGCTGAGGCGGGGACACCAGTGACTGTGTGAACACTGTTTGCATTCACGCCGTTCGGGCTGGTGTGCAAGTTCGTCTGCTCCTTGGAGGCTCGAGAAGCTGCGCACGTGTGTTCTGTGCTCGGCAGGGGGCCCAGTGTGAAGAGAGATAGTGTGTGTGTGTTAAGTGGGGGCGGGGTGGGGGGGCTGCTGGCAGGTGTGTGTGAGGCGGGGGTGTGTGGGTCTGAGAGGGAGAAAGGACCAGGCCTCCTTTCCCTCGGGGCCAGCGTGGCCACCAGGGCTCCAAGTTGGGGAGGCCGGGAATGCGCAACCAGGATTTTCGTTTCGCTTCTGGAAAGGTGGCTGAGGGTGCAGGGCCTGGCCCCAGGGGCTGAAGCTAGAGGGGTTTGTGCCGACGCTTGGCTTTGAACGTTTGTTTGGGCGTAGTTCCTGAGCTTGTTAGTGTATGCTCACTGTTTGAGAATTCCATTTTTTGTGTCTATCGTGTTAGTATCAGTCCTGTGAGTACATTTCTGCGTGTGCATTTTTTTGTGTGGATATGTGTGTTTATAATTGTGTATGGTTCTGCTAATGTTTGTGTTCATTACCGTGTGCACTTTATTTTCGTTGGTCTGTGCCTATGTCTGTATGCTTATTTGAGGACCCATGAATGTAAGGGTGTTTTCATGTGTATGCATGCATTCACATAAGAGTATTTGTGTCTATGTTTGTAAGCATTGATGTGAAGGTGTACTTTAAACAATCTGAATGCGTGTGTTTGTGTGTAGGCAAGGGCATGTGTGCTTGAGACCCTGTGTGTATGAGACTGACCTGGGTGTGTTTGTGAGTGCAGAATTTTGAAGATCTATGTTTGTGTGCCAGTCTGTGTGTGTGTGCCTGCACACATGTGTATTAGTGTAAAGAGTAGTTTTTTGTTTATTCCACTCCTGTAGGCTTTGTGTGTGTGTGTGGGGGTTATGTTTGTATTTGTGTTTGTGTATGTACTCCTAGCAGCACTTACCTTTGTGGATTCAGAGCTTGAGGGAACAGGATTTGTGGGTACCTGTGTTGGGGCTCAGGGATGCCCACTTGTCCCCATTCCTCTTCAGACCTGTCCCCCACACTGTTCCCCACAGTCTCTAAGGGAGGTGGTGTCGCTCGGGACAGGGAATTGATGGTGCTGGTGACAGTCCGCTGGAAAAGGAATCCCTAACCCAGGCAACTTCTGCTTGTTGGTGCTGTTACCTGACCCGCTAGCTTTTCAGGGGACAGGCGTCTACAGAGCATTGTAGTAAGGCTGGTTAGACCCCACCTCAACCAGGAACAGGCAGGATGAATCTCACTTGGCCTCCTAGGCTCGGCCAGGAGAGACTCCAGATGAAACTGCAGTTTCTGGCAGCAGTTGGCCCTGCCTGCCTGGGGCATAAAGGATCCTTGAGCTCTGGCAGGGCAGAGATGGAAAGAAATAAGAACCTAGAGAGGAGAGAGGTGCTCAGGCTCCCGGCAGAGGCAAATCGCGCTGCCTTCTCTGTCTTTGTCTCACTGGCTTTTTCTGTCTCTCCCGAGTTCCTGCCATGTCTCAGTTTTCCTTTCTGTCTCCATTTTTCTGTTATGCTCAGAATCTGTTCTGTTTCTGTTTCATTTTCTCTTGGTTTTCCCTCACTTTCTTTCTTCATTTCTTTCTTTTTGTTCTCCTCTCCTGGCCTCTCTGCTGGAGCTTCCAAATCCAGCATCCGACTCAGTGCTGAGATGAATGCTCCTTATTGTCCATTGTGCAGATTTTGGGGTGTGGGGGAAACACTTGCACCCCCACCACGTACTCCATGATCATTAAAAACCTCCATCCGATAGCTTTCTTCTCTACTCCAGACTAGGCACACTGAACCCGTTCTTTCCCAAACCCCACAAAATATCCAAAGTGCCCTGTCTGGTGTGTGTTCCCAGTCCTGGCTTTGCCCACCTGATGATGGTGGCTGGGGCCCTGCGTACCCAGCTGTGTCAGACTCTTGGACAGACCCACTTGTCCTTCTTTCCAAGAGAGCTTCAATGCACAGCCAGGCCCCAGCCACCATGTGGCTGGCCAGGGAGGTCGAAGGAAGAGGGAACAAGATGAGAGCAGCCCTGAGTAGGGATGAGCGTGGGTTACCTGAGGCTGAATGTTTGGTTGCAGGAGATGAGGACTCTGCTTCGAGAAGCCCTGGTCTGACCTTCCATTTCTTGTAGGGGAACTTACCTGCCCTTGCTGCAGCCCCTCAGAGTTGTCTTGGGAGCCTCACAGCTCAGCCTCAATTCTAGAACTCCCTGGACCTGGGGCCAGCCAAGCTGCCCAGAACCCACCCGGCCTTCTCTAGCCCACCTCCTTCCCGGTGCACAGGATCGGAAAATGCCAGCAGACCAGCTATTAGACGATTCCCGCCCTAAAAGCCCTAACAGATGGCGACCAGGCAGCAAAATCCCCTCCTATATGTAACTAATAAACCGCTTGTGTCTTAACAGGGTAATGCATGGAGACGCAATGTCACTTATACAAGCTGTTGATGGAATTTACTATATAAAAATCTTCCTCCTAGAGTAAAGAGTATCAACATTACAACTCAACAGACGGCGGCGGGATAAGTAAAACAGACAAAAGACAAACAAGATAATAATCTGTTTCCAATCACTTAAGCCCTGTAGAGTTAGTAATATGCGGTTTGCATATTCCCCCTTGAGTTCGGTAATTAATTACGGGCGAGGAGGCGCACACTAGCCGGGGTGGGACTTTTGAGGATCGCTGAGCTGGGGTGTGGGGGGTACCTCTCTCGACTTCTTTATCCGGGGAAACTGGGCAGCGGCCGGAATGAGGGCTTTTCCGGACGTTTGGAGCCGACCCTCCCGCGGGTTGAAGAGGTCGTTTCACTTGCACCTTGCTATTCTTCACCGGAAGTCTCCGGCCTGGGAGATTCTGCAGCCAAGCAGAAAAGGGGGGCTTCTCTGGAGGCCAGTGTCTCTCCTGGCTCCCCTCTCTTCGAACGGCTTTTTTGGGAAGTGCTGGGGGCCTGGGTGGCTAGGGGGACGGGAGAGGCCTGCCCTTTGCCCACTTCTCCTGGTGGCATCTTGAGCGACCCAGCCCGTTCTCTCCCGACTTCGATCATTACCGCTTCTATCCCCAACACGCATACTCCCCCCACCCCACCTCCAAGAGCCAGCGCAGCTTTAACATTAAACAAACGCAGCGAGCGCCTCCGAGCTGCGCTCTCGGCCGGGTCTGCGCGGCGGCTGCGGCGGCGTTACAAATTGTAAATTTAAATTGCTCGCCGGATTCATTACCTCCCCTCTTTGATTTCAGCCAGCCGTGAAAAATTATACTGGTGTACCACTGAGAAACTGTTTTGCCGCAAAGAGCCTACGCCTAATCACTGGCTTTCTCCCTCCGACAAAAGTGTAATTATTTTGTTTGGGGTGTAAATATAGGCCGCGCCTCGCACACACACTCAGCGCCCCGCAGCGCCGCAGCGCACCGCCCGCTGCCGGAAGGAATCGGGCCCCCGAGTAGGAGCGGGCGTGAAGGCTGGGCCCCGCCGCCTAGAGGCCCTAGGAGAGCGGCTGGTGTGGCGCTCCGGCGAGACCCAGCGAGGCCAGCCTCTGGCCTCCGCAATTCGGGTTTGCCCAAGAACCTCGAGAGCGAGTGAGCCCATGCGGGCCAAAGTGGACGCCGGCGGGCTGTGATGGGTACTAAGGCCTAGACACCCGGGCAGGGATGCGAGAGGCATGGCGGGGGCGGGAGTGGGGTGGGTGGGGAGGGGGTGGGTGCATTTTCTGGGAACCCTCAGGGTGGCCGGCTCAGAGGGTCCCGGAGCCCAGGCGGTGAGAGTGTCCTGGCCCGCGTGGAAGCCGGAGAGGCGGGGCGTCGCGGCTGGTGTGCCCCACTGGCGCTGGGCCTTGGACTACTTGGTTTCCAGAACATCTCTGCGGGGCGCAGGGCCTTCCTGTCAGTTGAATCGTGCTCGGCTTAATTAACGGTCTCGTTAACTGGGCAGGCCCGACCCGGGACGTTTAATCAAAAAGGCAGGGAATTTCTCCTCTCCCTCCCTTCTCTCCTCCCTCCCTTCTCTCCTCCCTTTGTCATTCCCTCCCTCCTTCTCTAAGTCTTCCCTCCCTCCCTCCCTCCCTCCCTTTCTTCCTTCCTCCTTCTTTCCTCGGTTTCTTCTTTCCTTGGCTCCTTTCTTCCTTGGTTCCTTCCTTGCTTGCTTTCCCTTCCTCCCTCCCTCCCTTCTTCCTTCCTTTGGAGAGCTGCAGAAAATGGGAATTAAACAATGGCACCCCTTTCCAAGTTTACTCCCTGCCCAATCTTCCTCTGCATCCACCTCCCACCCTCCCAGCATAGGAAAGCAGGGCTCTGAGTCCGAACTCAACCCCAGGCCAATATTCAGGCTGAAACTTTAAGGGGGCTGCCTGTGGGACCTGACAGGCGACTTCTGGAGCTGTAGCATCAGTGGCCCCAGCTAGTGGAAGTCCACTGGGCCTACTACCCCTCAGGGGACTGGCCCTGGATCTTGGGGGTTAGAGCAGGTGAAGAGGGCAGTGGCTGAGATCCAGGCTCCAAGTGAGTGTGTGCACTGGTGAGTTCGGGCCAGCTCAGAGGTCCCTCTGAAGATGTAGTGGCCTGGGTTTCTCTCCTTCCTTACTGCAAGCCCCTCGCCTGGCATGCACCCCTCCCCCAGAGGTCCCACACCCAGTGCTATCTGGCTACCTTCTCCTGCTGGGTGCTCCTTTCCCAGGCAAAACACACTCAGTTCCTGGGAGGGTGAAACCTGGGGCTGATCCCTGGGGACCAGAGAGGGACAGGAGGAGAGGAGAGGAAAGAGAGGAGAGGAGAGGAGAGAGAGAAGAGGAGAGGACAGGAGAGGAGAGGAGGAGAGGAGAGGGAAACACTGTGAGGGAAACACTGACGTTTTTTGTTCTGAGAGGGAAAGCCCCTTACTCAGCACAGAGCAGCCCACCTCCCTAAGGGTGAAGCTTGGATTCCAGGCTGCCAGTGGCCCTGGGTGAGCAGTGGGTCCCAGCTGGGCATTAAGCACTGTCTGGCTTCTCTTCATCTCGAATAGCTGGTTGGGGCTGGAGGCTGGTCCTGGCCCTTTGGGGTCTTATGGCAGGCAGTGCTGTGGTACGGGAGGCCATGGTCTTGGCCCCTCTGGCCCCACTGAGATTATCTGATGGTAGCGGCCATGCACCAGGCCCTGAGAGCTATTTCTAAGAAGACACCTGCAGCCCCACTGCAGCTCCTGTGCCCTTAGAGGAAGAGATTTGCAGGGACCCCATCCTCCAAAATAAGGGTCCCCAGACTTTCTAATGATCTCCCTCCAACCAGCACAGCCATGTTTCAGTCTGCATCTGCTTCCTTTTTCTTTTCTCTTGGCCTTTTTTTCAGCATCAAGGAAACACGCTCTCCCCTTCTCTCTCTCCATTCTCCCCCAGCCCCTCTCCCGCCTCTCCACATCCCACCTCCTTTTTGTTAGCCTAATATGGGTTCCTTTAGAATTGGCCCGACTTTGGCAGCCCTAGCGCTGTGTGTGTGTGTGTGTGTGTGTGTGTGTGCCCGCGCGTGTAGTTCTCGCTTGCTAATGATTGTGTGTTGATAGAGTGATGCAGTGGCCTCATTAGCCTTTGTTTAGAAGGTGTTAAAAGGGAAATCTGCATCGGGAAGCGGCGGTTTATGAAGCAGCCCGGCTGAACACCGGCAGCCGAGGGCCTGGGGGGCGGGGACCATGCCCACCCTGCCAGGCGCCCATCCTCCCCCTAGGCGCCCATCGCCGCAGATTCCGGGAGGGAGAAGGGGTCCCGGGAAAGCGACCCCAGCTCCTTCCTTCCAAGGCGAGTATGTTTACCCTGCTGGGCACCCTTCTCCATGGGGACCACTGCAGGATCGCACTAAAACTCCTCTGAGCTGCCCCACCGTGCAAGGGGTCCTTTCTCCCCCAGGTTTCTTGGGGAGGGGTAGGGAAGGGCAGAGTGCCCTTTCAAAAAAAATTTCAGGGATGATTTTGAAGGTGGTGGGATGAGGTATCTTATTTCAGAGGCAAATGCAAATCGGCCCTCAGAAGCTTAGGGTCTTCTGGGTAATTGGTTGGGGGTGAGCTCCTTATAGCCCGATGCCCAAGTGGGGGCCCCAGGCTTTAGGGAGCCTGCGAAGAAGCGTCTTTCTTTCCTCCTAAGGCATTTGCAGACCGCAAGAAGAGCCTTCCGTGCGTGGTTGGGGGGGTTGGGGAGGGTTCATTCTTAAACTTTCTTTCCCAGGAATACCTCCACCCTAGAGCCCCACTTCGGGAACAAATTCAGTGAGAATAAAATCATAGCTAGGCTGGCCTACTTCCCTAAAGCTTGGAGGAAGCGAGTAACTATTGAATCTGGGCTAGAGGGGGTGTGTGTGTGTGTGTGTGTGTGTGTGTGTGTGTGTGTGTGGTGTTTGTTTACGTATGTGTGTGAGATTTGGCGAGGGAGCTTCGTGCACAGCATTTTTCACCCTCTGGAAGAAGCGAGATTTCGGGCAGGGTAAAACGTGAGAAGAATCCTTTTATCCTGGTTCTTGCGAACGGACCCAGAAAAAATAAACATTTTGAGCAGCCTCTGTGAATGAGGTTTCTTGAACTCGGAGCCAGGCGCTTTTCCTGGCGAAAGGGAGAAAAAATGCGGTGGAAACGGTGCTCAGGGTTGGGGAATATACGTTCTGATTGTAAGGTAATTCAGCAAGTTTTTTATTTTTTATTTTTCCCGGGACGCGGTTGCGACAGAAGAAACGCTTTCTCATCTTTCTAGTTCCCTGAATTTGAGGTTACGGCTCTTGGAGAGAGGCTCAGCTGGTCTGGGGAGGTCCTTGCGTAGTCACAGCGCCGGACACGCACCCGTGAAATGTTTGACATCGCCGCTTTTTTTTTTGTTGTTGTTTGTTTGTTTTGTTTTGTTTGGTCGAAGGCGAGGCGTTGTCTGGGGACAGATCGCGGCCCACTAGGGCCTCGGGCAGTAACAGTGAAACGAATTCCAAACCCATTCTGAACTCACCAATGCGCTCGCCCAGCCCCCAACATCCACCCAAGTCCCATAGGGGCAGAAGCCAGGTCCCCGTGAAACCGAGTTAAAATCGGCCTCTGAGAGGCGGTGGGATGGGATTAGGGCCAAGTTCGGAGGATGCGGGGAGAGAATAGAAAAATCTCCACCGCTCTGCTCTGCTCTGCTCTCTCTTTCTTTCTCCCCTGAGCAGGTTTGCCGGAGAAGGCAGGACTGAGCCGTGGTCGCTGCCCGACTGTGCCGCGGCGCCGGAGTTTGGACCAAGACAAAGACAGGAGCTGTCCGCGGTGCTGAATCGGCTGCGTCGCCGCTGGGGCAAAAGGGCTCCAGTAACCAGCCCTCCGCTCATTTACCACTAATCCTTCTAGCTCCATTCGCTCCGTGACTGTTGCCTTCCCCTGAATTTATTTCCCTTTTCTGGGGCTCACCTTAGAACTTGCGCCCTGTACACAGGTGTATATACGTATATCAAAGAACAAAATGATTAATTGAAAACGGTGTCTTCTTTCTTCTCAACTAAATGATGCTAGAAAGGTTTAACTGTACTCTAAAACAGAGAGAAATGGATATTTCCACTCCCAAAGAAATGGAAATTCTTATTTAAAACAATAGAACTAACCGTAACACATGCCACGAATCTGCCCTTTGATTTATTCCAATAAAGAGGCAAGGGGTTTAGAAATTCTAGTTTCAGGAATATCATATCCTTGGCATCTTAACTTCTTGGGTAGAAAATATAAGAGCTGGAGTGGGGGGGTGGGAAATTGGTGGCGAACAGACTGAGACACCTGCCTATGTGAAGAAAGATGGCTTGTGAGGGCCAAAGTGATAGAAGTGAAGTTGACTTAACCCTTTAAGACAGAGATCAGATCCTAAAGGACAGCAATCTTCAGGATCGTTAGTAAGAGGGAAATGACTCCTTTGGAAAGTTTGAGTAGAAAAGGGTTAATCTGGTGCTTAATTTTCTAAATGTTCATGGTGTTACCTAGACACCTGGCATGGTGCATAACCAAGAGTGTTCCTTTGCTCAAATTATTATGCAGTACTTGCCTAAATAAGTTTGTGCAAGGAAGGAAAAAAAATCACATATTTCCTCCCTCCTGGGGGGGGGACACCCATTTTAGTGCACAGGGAGCTCTGTACGTTTCCTCTGGCATCTCATAGATACACTGCCTCCCAGACAGCCCAGATGCCTTAGGGCCACATCTTCATTTGGTCTTCTCAGCACCCTCCAGGCCTCCCCACTGCAGGGGTGTCAGCTAAGCCCAGTTGCTAGTATTGCCAATACACGTGAAGGGGGTTGGTTCTTGTGAGTTCAATGGAATACAATAACTCTGGCTCCCTACTTGAACAGTGTAGAGCTAATTTGCCCATAAAGGCAGAGGAACCAGAATTCTCAAACCCAAAGAATTTGTGATAAAGTGTTGTATCTTTGGATTAGGGGTGTGACACTCCAGTTCCTCCAGACCCTGACTGTTATATTTTCACTCAAACACCCTTAGCTCTTTAATTAAGACAAATGTGGTCACTCCTTTGGACCATGCACCTCTATCCCCCTCAGAATGCAGAGCTACATGGTGTTAGGAGAGACATCCTGACCTTGGGTGGGTGAAGGATACATTTTGTTAAAAAGCCATTTACTTAGTGATCATTCTGTACCTCTGGGTCCTTGATTTTCTTTGCAAATCTAAAAAGTGGTGAATATATATCATGGCCCCATTTTATGCATGGGGAAACTGAGGCCCAGAAATAGCTAAGTTGCTTATAGTTATGCTGTGAAGGCATGTGATTCTAACCCAGATCTTATTGGCTTTGGAGACTGTGCTTCCTCTAATAACCCATGATATCTGAGCTGCACTGATGGTTGCTTGTGCTTACAACGGGTTTTTTTTTTTTTTTTTTTTTTGAGACAGAGTTTCACTCTTGTTACCCAGGCTGGAGTGCAATGGCGCGATCTCGGCTCACCGCAACCTCCGCCTCCCGGGTTCAGGCAATTCTCCTGCCTCAACCTCCTGAGTAGCTGGGATTACAGGCACGCACCACCATGCCCAGCTAATTTTTTGTAGTTTTAGTAGAGACGGGGTTTCACCGTGTTGACCAGGATGGTCTCGATCTCTTGACCTTGTGATCCACCCGCCTCGGCCTCCCAAAGTGCTGGGATTACAGGCGTGAGCCACCGCGCCCGGCCTTTTTTTTTTTTTTTTTTAGCACAGTCCCATTGAGTTCCCTGGTCATTATGGACTGTGGACTAGACTTGAATTTGGTTTAAGTCCTAAATTTGAAAGGAAGGAGTGAAAATGGTGAGGTCAGAGGCTCTCATTCCATGTGGGTTGGGTGGGCATTTTGCAGAATGGGACCAGCTTAATGTGAAAATCTCTTAGACCCACAGTTAGGAGTCATCCTTGATTTCTCCTCTCTCTCCTGCCTCGCACACAATCCATCAGCAAGTTCAGTTAGCTCTGCCTTGGAAATATATTCCAACCCATCTACTTCTCATCTTCTCCTCCATTATTACCCTGGTCCAAGCTACCATCTCATCTGTTTTATAGCAGTAGCCTCCTGACCGGGCTCCCTGATTCTTCTATCCTTGCCCTCGTCTGCAATCTAGTCTCCACACTATAACTAAAGTTATATTTTAAAATCATAAATCAGATCTTGTCATTCTGCTTTTAACCCTCCAACAACTCCCCATTGCACTTAGAATAAAATCCATACTCCTCACCCTGGTCTGCAGGGCTCTTTGTGATTGGTTTCTGCTCACCTCGCGCCCACCCCTGCTGTGGCTCACACAGACCTCGTTTTTCTCACCTCAAGACCTTTGCACTTGGCTTACCCTCTGCCCTCAGATTCTTACACGGTTGGCTCCCTTTTGTCATTTAGGTCTCAGCTCAAATGTAAACTCTTCAAAGAAACCTCTTCTGACCACCTTGTCTACAACACCCCAACCCCAGCCGCTCTCTAGCCTCCCTCTCTGTCTACTTTCTTTGCAGCTTTTATCTAGAATTATTCTATTTATATATTTAGGTGCATATTGTCCGTCTTTCTTAATAAAATATCAGTTCCATGAGGGCAGAGAGACTGTGTTTGTCTTGCTCACTGTTGAATCCCCAATGCCTCCCTCAGTACCTGGAACATAGTTGTTCAATACATATTTGTTGACTGAATGAATAATGAATGAATACATAGAGCTACAGAAGTGAATGGAGATGGATGGGCAGAGCTGAGACAAGACTGAGCTTTATTTGCCCATCTTCTGAGGTCTGCAAATGGAGCAGCTGGCTGGGTGGGTTTCCAGTTTGGAAACAGGATGAAAGAAAAGCTTGTCCAAGGACCCCAAGAGAGTGCAGTCATTGGGTGGATTCTGCAGACCAGACACAGAATCACATTGGGGTGGAGAAACAGGTCTATGGCTTCAGAGAGTGATTTTTATTGTTCTTGTTGGATCTGAAATCTTCACTTGATTGCAAAAAAAATAGTGATAGTGGAAAGTACAGGGAATCAACAAGACATCTAAATTATATAATTTTTGGAAAGGTTACCAGTCCCATCTGTGGGGTAGCTGATGGAGTATAGTGTTAACATCCAGACGACGGGGCCCAGTGCTCCTAGGTTGGAATATGGCTCCATCACTCATCAGCTGTGCAATAGAGGGCAAATCACTTAGCCTCTCTGTGCCTCAGTTTCCACATCTAAGGAATGGGGATAAAAGCGTATACTTGTTTCTATGGCAGCTGTCACATAAAAAAGGTGTACGTCTGTCTCACAGAATAGCCACCAGGGATTGTTTCGATCTGTTTTATCTGTGTTAGAGCCTTGTATAGGAGAAAAAAAAGGAAGCAGAGTAGGAAGAGATAGGGTAAGGCAATGGAGCAAAGAGGCTGAGATGCAAAGGGGAAAAGATGAGACTCACTGTTTAAGAGCTCATCTCCTTCAAGAGTTCTCTCTTGCCTGTGGAGGTACAAGATGGCTCTGAAGTTAGAGGAGCTGGCTTAGAGTCCTAGTAGCTCCCATGCTAACCTATTCATGCATGGCAGGTGGGAATGCCCAGCCTCCCTGAATCTCAGTCTCCTAATCTGCTAAATGGGGCAATAATGGTGCCTGCCTTAGAGACTTACCGGGATCATTTAGCTAGATAAAGTTTGGGAAACTGGGGAGCACCCTGCACAGTAGCTGGTGTTACTGGGCCTTGTTTGGGGGTGACTTTCTTTATTTTTTGCAAAAAGAGGTTTTTGTTTGTTTGTTTGTTTGCTTTTTTTTGTTTTTTGTGTTTTTTTTTGCAGGTGAAAATAAGTGAATTCATTTGGTTGGACCTTGAAATAGCTAGAGAAGGAAGGTGAGGGTTATCTTCTTGGAGAGAGGTGTAGAGAGCTTTGTGCTTGGAGTTATGAAAGGGCCTTTCAATATCCAGTCCCAGGGCTGGGGTTGGCCTGCCTTCACACAAGAGCTCATTCCCACAGGTTTTATCTGAGACACTGTGACCCTGCAGGGAAGCTTTCCTGTACATAACAGAAGCGTTCTACAAAGATCTGTGTCCATTCCATGTCTCCTACCCCTTATCCCTCAAACAAAACACAATCATACTGAGCCCTACCATGGGGACAGGGCTTGTGCTGGGTGTTTATAAAGGTAAGTTAGAAACGTGCAAAGCACTCTCCTTCATTTGCTCATTTGGAAAGCATGTATTTGACACCTACTGTGTGTACCAGGGAATGTACCAGAGGCTGCAGAAGCCACTGTTAATGAACACCTCCCACCCCCCTACCCCCACAAGCTGGTCGTAGCCTAGCAGAGGAGACCTACACATCAACACACATTTCTGTACAACATCTGCACATTACTGTGGATATCAGAGGAAGAGGAGCTGTTAATTCATTCACTGTTTCACCAAAAAGTGTATGAAGCTGGGCGCCTCTGGTTCAGTTATTTATTCACCCTCAGGCTCATTTTCCTCATTTGCAAACCATGAAAATAATAATGATAAAAGGAACTAATATAATGATAAAAATAATAAATGATAAATAAATAAATAAAATATAAATAATAAAATAATAATGATACAATAATAATGATAAAAGAAACCAAACTCATGGAGTTGTTGGGAGGATTAAGGGAGAATACAAATGTAAGGTGCTTAGCACAGTGCGCGGCACAAGGCGAATGCCCAACTTATGATGGCTGCACTTAATTATTAGTGATGAAATATTAAGTAATAACAATAACCTTACAGGCTTGTTGAATAGTTGTTTGGAAAGGATGCATGAAAGTGCCTTGTCTACAAAAAGTAATCAATAAATATTTACAGAGAGTGAAATTGTGCCCTTATTAAGAAAAATAGGAAGGGGTGTACCTCCGTGTGAAGGAGGAGGATATGGGAGCTTCCTGGATCAAATCTCCAGGGATATGAATGTGATCTGTTCAGGGTTAAAAGAGGTCCTTTTCTACCCCTAAAGCAAGCAGGTACCTCTGCCTTCCCTGACTCTTCTCTTTCACCTTCCACCTGACAGTGTTAACCTGTGTGTCTCTTTCCTCCTTGTTTGCCCTCCTCTTCTGGGAAGCTGCTTTTACAGCAGTGGTTCTCACTGGGGAAGTAGGAAGAGGAATTTTTGTCTCCCAAGGGACATTTGGCAATGTCCAGAGACATGTTTGGTTGACGAAATTGAGTGGTGATGCTACTGGCATCTGTATACAGAGGCCACGGATGCTGCTCAACGCCCTACAATATATAGAAGGGTGCCCTGCTCCTCCTGCAGCCCCAGAATGATTCAGCCCAAAATGTCAATAGCGCAGAGGTGAAGATACCCTGCCTCACATCCGGTGGCTGGGAAGAAGCCCGGTTCCCCTGCCCAGCCCCACTGAACGTCCCACTGGGAAGGGGGTGTGTCACTCCCAGCTAGGCTCTGCCCACTCCCCTTGAGCCAATGGGGATCCCTGGCTGGTCAGAGCTCCAGGGCCCCCTGCTGCATGGGCTTTTCCAAGACGGATCTTTGCTGGTAGGGCAAATGTGAAAACCTCTCAGAACCTCTTTGCCTTTCTCCCTCATGCTTTGGCATTTTTGAGGTCCTGAGGAAAACAGACTCCAAAACCTCAAAAGGTGCTGTTTGGTCCCCCTCTGGAGAGAGCTGATCCTGCTACTTTGCACATAGCCCTCAGCCTGGCCAAGTCACCTGTGGAGCCCGCAGGCATGGCGTGACAGAGGTGACCAGGCGGTCTGGGACCAGATGCTTGTAAGATCTGAGAGGCATTAGAAGTCCTTCTGGTCTAAAACATGTCCTCTTCTGATCTGTGTCTGTGCAAGGCATCTCCACCATTAGCATCACTTCTCGGGGGCTCTTGGGAAGGTAAGCAGCCGTGACAACTTGTCTGGAGATTGCATGTGTTGGGCACTGTGCAAAGCACTTCCCATGTGTCATCAGGGTTGGTGTTGTTATTCCACCCATTTCATAGATAAGGAAACTGAGGTGCAGAGAGGTTGAGCAACTCTTCCAGGATTTCACAACCAGTCATTAGCAAAGCCAAGGCTGAATCCAGAGCTGTGGATGGTTAACTTGCCAGTACCGTCTTCCAACAGGGATGTTTTTTATTAGATCAATATTACGTTGCCTAAATAGGCCACTCCCTTGCTGTGTGAACTTGGGAGAATCGCTCTACCTCTCTGGGCGTGACTCTGTGAAGTGGAGCTCATGTATCAGCAATCCTGACCCTACAATGGCTTCATTGGGGTATTGATCAGTTTATTTAAACTGATCATCATTCTCCTTTCCCCTGTCCCCTTTACTGGAAGAGTGGAGTGATTCCTTTAAGGCAGATTCGGATAGCCTAAATCTCAAGCCCTTCGTTCTGTCATTACTCCTACCTTAGAGGCGTCTGAAGCCCAGAGATTGGAATCTGGCTACCTTGGTGTTTTACACATGATGAAAAAGATGGAGGTGATAGAAACCCAGGTATGCAAAGAGCAACCCAGGGCTGTGGGCATTATTCAGTCAATGACTTGTTTGTTTCCTCCTTCAATGATTTCCCCTGTCTACCTCATCACATGAGGTCAGGAGTTCGAGATCAGCCTGGCCAACATGAAGAAACCCTGTCCCTACTAAAAATACAAAAATTAGCTGGGTGTGGTGGTACACCCTCGTAGTCCCAGCTACTCAGGAGGCTGAGGCAGGAGAATCGCTTGAATCTGGGAGGTGGAGGTTACAGTGAGCAGAGATTGCCCCATTGTACTCACAAGCAGCCTGGGCAACAGGGCAAGACTCCATCTCAAAAAAACAAACAAAAAAAAAAACAAAAAATAAAAAAGAAAGAAAAGACTCAAACTGAATCAGCAGGTATTTATTGAGCCTCAAGACACTTGGTGAGGGGTGGGAAGCAGGAAGATGAATCAGACCCAGTTCTTGCCGCTGGAGCTCGTGGGGAAGATTAAATACGAAACCAGGAAGATACAAAATGACCCAAAGAAAGGAGTTTGCAGTTCCAACCAGGCTCAGTGGTGCACATAAATAGAGAGACCGCTGATTGTACATGTTCCTTGGAGACCTGAGAAGTGGGAGGAGAGGAGGAATTCTGGTTTGAAAAAAAGCACAGACCTGCTCCTTCCTAGCTGTGAGACCGTGGGCAGTTCACTTGAATTCTCCACTCAGTGTGGCTTTTCTAACCTGCAACCCTCACTGTCCTCGGAGGCAAATTTGGAGAGAGTAGGTAGAAAGAACATCAGCCAGTGCTGGGGACAAGCCACACTCAACATTAGAAGGCCTGGTTCTGCCTTTGGGCTTACTGTGCAGCTTTGGGAAAGTTCTTAAACCTCTCTGTTCCACCCTTCAATCTGTGAATTAGGAGTTGCATGTCCTCAGCCCAACTTACATTGGCCAGAGCCTCCTGGAGAACTATGTCATCCAAAGTATAATGACCGATATTTGGCAGACAGAGTTCTATTTCCTTCTGAGGGCAAACTGATCATGAAGAGAAGCCACTCAGAGACCAGCTCTTTTTGAGGAACAGGGAGCCAAGGTGGGAACCAAAGGGAGGGTTTGGTGGAGTTGGCCATGGGAACTGAGGGTTGTTCTCTGTCACTTTCCTCATTTGGGGCCTGGAGCAAGGAGACATGGAAACCTCACCCATAAATAAATAGGTGCCCCTGAAGCAGGGCTTATGTGTACAGATCCGGAGAGACAACTCAGCCATGGGTCAACCAATAAACATCTATTAAGAGAAAATACATGTCAGGCCTTGAGTGCAGCTTGCTGTGGATGCAAAGATGTTGGAGATTCTTGTCTTCAAGGATCTCATAGCTTAAGGAGACACCACCCATGATCTGGCTCCTGAATGTCAGCTCTATCTACCTAGCTCCACTGAACAGATTCCCGGGGGACCCGCAGACGCCTGAAACTTAGTGTGATCAATACTGAGTCATCACTTTCCTCTCCCTACACCTGCTGCCTCTGTGGCCACTGTCATGCGCTCAGCTGCCTAAGCCAGAAACCCTGCTGGCTTCTTCTCTCTCACCGCACCTTGGATTTATCCCAAATCTTGTTGATTCCTTCTTCTTCATGTCTCTCACCTACCCATGGCCATGCCTTAGTTTAGGCCAAAGCCATCTCTTGACAGGACATTTTGTTCTCATCCTTTCTCTTCCAATGCATTGTTTCTGCCCCAGCCCAAGTGATTTTCTTGCAGAAAAAAAACTGACTCGGTCACTTGCTTGCTTACAACCTGCTCCCTTGTTGCTGTCAGGATAAAATCTGCCCCCTGTTTCCTTCCTTTACATCATCTCTTGCTTCTTTCCTCCCTGTTTTCTTTTCTTTTCTTTTTTTTTTTTTTTTTTTTTGAGGTGGAGTCTCTCTGTCACCAGGCTGGAGTGCAATGGTGTAATCTCCACTCACTGCAGCCTCTGCCTCCTGGGTTCAAGCAATTCTCTTGCCTCACCCTCCCGAGTAGCTGGGACTACAGGTGTGCACCACTATGCCTGGCTAATTTTTGTATTTTTAGTAGAGACCAGGTTTCACCATGCTGGCCAGGATGATCTCAAACTCCTGACCTTGTGATCCACCTGCCTTGGCTTCCCAAAGTGCTGGGATTACAGGCGTGAGCCACCGTGTCTGGCCTTCTTTCCCAGTTTTCTATTCTTTGGCTGCATTATCCAGTGTGTTCACTCCCTTCCTAGCCTATTGTTCCTTTGATCTTAACTATTCTTCCTCCCACTTCCACCTGCCTATCTTGCCTCTTGAGTCTCCTCTGGGACATATCCCCTTCAGGAAACCTTTCATACCCCCATAGCTCAGTTGTTTATTTCCCAACAGGGCACTGAGCTCACGAAGGGCTGGGGCTATTCTCTATCCATACCTCTTGCCAGCATCTAGCCCAGTGTCTGGCTCTTAGCAGATGCTCCATAAATAACCAGGGGATGAGTGAATGCAAGGGTCCAACAAGCAGTGACCTAGGCATTTTTAGGAGATGGGGAGATCTGTGAAAATTTTGTGAGGATTTAGGGTTTCTTTGTGGTGGGAGTTCAGCTTGATTGAGGAACATTTAATTTAGAATGAACTGCATATATTTAAAGTGTACAATTTGGTGAGTTTTGACCTATTTATATGCCTGAGAAACCATCAAGGTACACACCTGACACCTCCCCAGAGTCACCCCCTGTCCCTTTATAATCCCTTCTTCCTTCTCCTCCCTGCCCCCCACCTCTGGACAGCTACTGATCTGTCCCATGTCACTATGGATTAGTTTGCATTTTCTAAACTTTTATAGCAATCGAATCATTCTGTATGTATTCTTTCGTGCCTGGCTTCTTTCTCTCAGCCTTTGGTTTGAACTAAGACAGGGCCACAGGTAGGTGAGAGATGTGAAAGAGGGAATCAACCGGATTTGGGATGGATCCAGGTGGAGTAGAGGGAAAGGACCAGCAGGGTTCCTGGCGCAGAGTTGGTTGGTTCTCCTGAACTCCTGACCTCAGGTTATCCACCCACCTCAGCCTCCCAAAGTGCTAGGATTACAGACGTGAGCCACCGTGCCCAGCTAGTTGGTTGGCTCTCAAGTGGTGAAGGATGGGGTATGACTTAGACAGGAAGTGGAGGGCATTCTTGTGAGAAGAGGCCAATGTGATAAATCCAAAAGTAGAAAACTTTGAGGTAACTAGACCAGGCTGTCATTCATTCACTCAACAAGTATTTGTTGAGCTCCAACTATGTGCTAGGCACTCTGCTAGGGACAGGGCTGGAGTGGCATGCTAGGGGTCTTCTTTCTCCTTCCCTACATCCACTCCTCAACCTTTCTCTGCCTGCCCTGGGAGGCTGACCCATTTGGATAGCATCCATAGGCTCTCCTTTCACTGGCTTCCCATTGGGCTTGGCCAATGGACATTCCTGGTGAGTTGGAAGCTATTCCTCTGGCCACAGCTCCTGTCCAGTGACTCTCTCTACTGCATGACATCATCCTTCCAATATGCTTCTCTGGACATATTGACCAAAGCTGGGGCTCACCTCTTGGAGGCTTGGTAGGAAGCACCAGAAAATCACTTGGGGTGGAGACAGGTTTTCTGGAGTGCTCTCTCTTCAGCATCCCATAGTGGCAATTGTGTGAGTAGCTGGGAGTCTCCTTGGATGACACGCAGGGACTCATGGCCTCTTTTGTGTAATCTCCAAGCTGGACGCACCCCAAGGCCTTCCCACAGAGGAAGTGCACCTTCAGGGCTTCTGGGATTAAGGTCCAAGCCCTGCCTGCAGGAACAATTCCCAAATGGTCAGAAAGAGTTTAGAGTTTGCCTCCCTACCTGCCTTCCTTCCTTCCTTCCTTCCTTCATTTCCTTCCTTCCTTCCTTCCTTCATTTCCTTCCTTCCTTCCTTATTTCCTTCCTTCCTTCCTTCCCTCCCTCCCTTCTTTTTTCTTTCTTCTTTCTTTCCTTCCTTCCTTCCTTCCTTTCTTCCTTTCTTTCTTTCTTTCTTTCTTTCTTTCTTTCTTTCTTTCTTTCTTTCTTTCTTTCTTTCTTTCTTTCTTTCTTTCTTTCTTCTTTCTTTCTTTCCTCCTTCCTTCCTTCCTTCCTTTCTCCTTCCTTCCTTCCTTTCTCCTTCCTTCCTTCCTTCCTTCCTTCCTCTCTTTCTTTCCTTCTTTCTTTC